>NW_022995373.1:7415495-7548501 GCF_004354385.1 Drosophila innubila
CAAATACATAAAACAACGTGGCAGCATTGTGTATGTACATATGTAAATAAAAGGCTGCCTGATTGATGCAGATTGTCGTGGTCTTTTCAATTTTATGAATGAAAATTACCAAATATTTACAAAACTTTTACATCCATGTCAATTTTAATAGAATATGTTTATGTTAAGCAGGCATTTTTCTAAGTAATTCATAATGTATTTTGGCGCATTAAATATATATGTTAATGTGGGCTGCCAACCTGGTTATGAATATACGTCGATATTAACTAGGTGGCAGCCTTGTACATAACGGAACTTTAAAGCTGCATTTCCAGAAATCTGGTTTAAGTGTAACATAAGATGCAGCAACAATAATCGCATTGCCGCCTAAAACAGACGAACGTGTTCGATTCGACAGAAATAGTCGTCGTTGGTGGTGAATGTTCGTGTCCAAATTTTGTGTTGCTTGTTTTGTATTGTGTGTGCTCATTGTTCGTTCAACAATTCGATAATGGATGGCAATGTTGGCGACAAACATCATTTAAAATCGTAACAAATGTCAAATGCAATTTTGCTAAATTTATTCATTGTCTGCAAAATGAGCCAGCATCAGATGACATGATTACTCTGTGAAAACTTTCTACAAATGATGTTTGCAAGCAATATTTATTATAGTTAGTGGGCAAATGTAATTCTTGTTCGACGAACAGTTCGTCAAACAAATTCGACTGTGGATGGCCTGCTTTAGGGCAATGCAGAATAATATCAACCGCGAAATAAACACTCTGGAATCAATACGCCACAGGCTTTCCATAGCCTTAAAACTCAATATCGCAGATTAAAGTGGAGCAAAAAAATCAAATCAAATCAAATAAAAACAACAAATTAAGCTGGAGGATGGTGGTGCAGCAGCAGCAACAACAACTTGACAACGCCTTTCGCCTGATTGAGGAGCTGCAGGCTCAAATAGAGCAGCCGGTGCTACGGCAACAAGGCCTGCAGCAGGCGGTGCTGCGGCAGCAAGGACTGCAGCAGGCGGTGCTACGGCAGCAAGGTCTGCAGCAGCCGGTGGTGTTGCACCCGGTGTGGTCGTACCCGGTACAACCACAATAAACAACAAGGTAAGTTAAGCAATCCACAAAGAAATTGTTATTAAAATACTAATTACTTTTACTGCTTCCAGATGACAACACAAAACTCGCAACCTCCATTCTCAACTTGGACTTAATCTTGGGCGGCACGTCTGCTTCCTTTTCCGCTTCCTTCTGCTTTGCCGGCTTTGCTGCTGTCATATAATATATATATAAATTACAATGTTAAAAAGAATAAACTTTATAACTTAACTCCTTTCCGCACCACCATTGAGGAATTGAGTTAACAGCGCGTTTTCAGTGTGATACCCCCCAGTAGGCCTAATCCACAACACAAACTTTTGTGTATTTACTTAAATCCATTTATTATTATGTTATGTTCAAAATGTATAAATATGTATATTATTTGAAAACATATGAACTAAGCTCATATCTTGCAAATAATATTTTTGAATTTGTTTTATAAAATTTTTGGTACAAAGCTCACATATAAAACGAATACAATTAGAGCATCTGGACTCTGAGAATGATGTGTCTTAAACGCGCAGTGAAGACATAAATCATTTTCAAATTTGAGAATTTTATCAAACATTTCGCTTCTGTATAAGTCATTAGACTTTAAATTTGTAAGTGAAACGTTCGACACATACGATTCTGCAAACTGTAAAATTAAAATTCACCAATTGTAATCATCAATTGCTTGTGATGTGTATGTTGAAGCCACTGAATAATTTTCTTCTGGCTTCAAGCGTTTTAACATTCTGAGATAGTAATTTTCAAACACACTAACCCAATGTGGTTTCCCAAATGGGTCTAAAAGACTATCTCGTTTTCGTTTGATTAATAAATAGTATATAAAAATGATTCTCGAAACAATGAGGTATTATTATTAAATTGGTATTATTATTTAAACCACTTTTAATAACCTCCTCATTATTAAACAATTTTATTGAGTTGACAAGCAAGTTTATAAAGACTCATCCCCATTTTCGTATAAAATGGCTGTTAGCAAACATCGACAATAAAATTTGTTAGCCACTGGCAGCCGTTTAACGAAAATAAATCTTTTATAGTTATGTGAAACATAAAGGCAGGTGAATTGATGCCAGCATGTAAACATGAAACAAAGTTTCACAAATTAAAATGTAAAGTTCTGAAATATTACTTAAATTGCTATGCTTTTTTAAAATGGACAAATATTTCTTACATTTGAAATCATTTTAAAAGCATTCTTGCCCTCTATTGAAGTGTAGGAATGGTCATGGCATATTGATGCCTCATGATTTTCTTGGATTTTAATAAACTACAAAAATCACTTTTGACATACCTACTTTTAATCTTTTATTTAGCGATTTTTTCCAACTTTCCTTATGCTTGAAAGCTTTCGCTTGCGACATTTCATCAAAACCTTTTAGATTTTGATATAAAATGTTTTTCTCGTGGCCTCACAACCATTTCATTAAATGGTTGCAGAACTTCTGGCTTAGCAAGTTCAACGTGTCTGCTAATGCAATTTGATAAGTCATTTAACTGGCGAATAAATCGTCAAAGCTTTAAGCCATTTTGTCATTCGTTTTAATAACACTGTGTTTAAGTGTTCTGAAAAACGATTCTACTGGAGCATTACTGGGCCTTTTAGTAGATTTATCAATAAAATGGTCAATAATATTGGTCCAAAATGGCGCATACACAATATACTTATTTATAATTAAGTCCAACATTTTTGGACACAAATAGGTATTTAATGTACAGAAGATGCTCTTATTTTGTGATACGAGCACCTGTACTTCTGTACGTATTTTTTGAAATTTAACTCTAAATGGACTTTTCAGCAAAGACTGCAATGTTTGATCTTTAATAACATTGTTAGTCTCTCCCAAAAATATATTATCCATTGAGTTAAGTGTGGATGGCTGCTCAGAATAATTTGAAAAATAATGAATAGCATCATACATTTTTATCAATATTTGGGAAAGAAGAATGATTGCAATATATTTGAACCATTCTTCTAAATCTCAGCATTGTTTATTGAGTAAGCACAACCCAAAGCGTTTCTTAAAACGTTCTGAGTTTAATATTGTTCAAATAACAACTTCGTCTATGTTGACACATAATTTTGCAGTAATGGCTTGTACAAAATTGAACAGACTTTGAATAGTGCTTACTAATAATAAACGAAATTATAACAAATTTCGTTATGTCGCTAGATCTATGTTATTATACTCTTTTAAATGGCCCAAATTATTGCAAAACTAACATCGGTGGTTATTCTTCTGCAAAGAGTCCATTTCAGCTTATTTTTTTGCAAAACTCCCGCAGATCATATAAAAAATCTGCCTATGTGCCTATGCATTGCGACAGGAAAACAATTTTACTGTCTGATATATGCAACCAATGAATATAAAAATATACGTTTTTTAACGAAGCTTATCGGTTTCACTATATTTCCAGTAGCATCAATATGTAGAGTGTGCGGTTTTATATGGGTCAAAAGCATATTTATATGTTCTTTGTCCCATAAGAAAACTTCTAGTTTCGTGGAAAGAAACTGAATAAAATGAGAAAACCCATTGGAAATCATATCGTAGGCATCCTTAAACGGATCCTTCTCGAAATCAAATTTCGATTTTCCTCCAAAATTAAATTTCTGTAAAAGGGTTATTTCTCATTGGTAATCTGGTCATTACAAACTCTAGCTCGAGACATATTGAGACTGTTTAATTTTTGGGATCTATATTCAAACGCAGTTCTGTTTCTAATAGCAGCCTTTTCAATAAATCTGTTAATAGATCTGGACTGCGTTGATTTTTTATATCCAATTGTGTGGGAAATTTGTGGACTACATACATTAACAAGCCCATCATAAGACCCACGTAACAAAATGTGGTTGCATGATGGATGTTTACAGTATCCATATGCAACAAACGACCTTTTGTTTAATCTTACATTTTTAAAATATAAAACACACGCATTATTAAAAGAAGTGTAAGCTTCTCGAAGAATGTGTTCTATACTTGCTTTTTTGGAAAAAATACCACATAATTCATTTAAAGCGACTTTAAATAGAGAAATACTCATTTCAGTGTCAAAATTTATGCAATCTAAAAATGTTGCTTGGCGACTTTTCAAATTAGCTATTAAATGAACTGATCTGTATAAGCTTTCGTTAGATTTGTAGCATTTTTTCCTAAAGCATTTTAATGCACCGTCAACATAGCTTGCGTCCATAATATTAATGGACGAACTATCGGTGCAACTTAATATAGAAATATTTTTAGTGTCTATGTTTGACATATCACTAATAATATTACTATTAATGATCAATTTTGAACTAGAAATATTATTAGTGTCTATGTTTGACATATCACTAATACTATTAATATCTAAGTTCAAAGTTAAACTTACTCTTATTTTCCTGAATATCCTTTAAGCGTTTCTCCCGAATCTGAAAAAAAAAAATCATTTTATAATACATATTGGGCCTATATAATAAGAACACTTACTCGCTTAAAACTTTTGTTTATAATTTTTTCTCTGGTGAACATTATCTGTCAGTTAAACACCGGCCCAATTTTGCTCTATGCATTGTTAACAATAAGAAATCTATATTCAAAATCAGGCTGTCTTAGATTTTCAACTGGAGATATTATGTTCAGGTCGATCGCATCCTCAATAGCATTTCTGAATAGGTTTCTGGAAAAAGTTTATTTTTATTTAAAAGAGTACGCAATACGAAAAAACAACGAATATTTTAATATGCATCGTACATAAGTGTGTATTTTTTTGTAAAAAATTCTAAAATAGTTTTCACAATTTTAAAATAAGATATAATTTTATCTTTTACATGTGTGTATCGGATTAATGTAGCTATTAATATATTTAAACAAACTTGTACTGAGCTGGGTATACAAGAACTTGAATGTAAAATCTCAACATCTTTTACACTCATACAGACGGACAGACGAACACTTGCACAAAACCAATATCCCCTTTTCAGGATGTATAACCACACACACTTATACAAACATACAAGCACTGCCTATAACATATAATTAAAAGACATACCTTTTTGCCAATTCTCGAAACATTTTAAGCTACTTTTAGATACAAATCGCACAACAATTTCTCTTTATGTTTTCACACATAAACAGACTTCTCGGAATGCAGCTTTAAAGTTCCGTTATGTACAAGACTGCCACCTAGTTTAATATCGACGCATATTTGCGAATCAGGTTGGCAGCCCACATTAACATATGGCGACAATGCGCCAAAATACATTATGCTAATTACTTAGAAAATGCCTGCTTAACATAAACATATTCTATTAAAATTGACATGGATGTAAAATTTTGTAAATATTTGGTTATTTTCATTCATAAAATTGAAATGACCACGACAATTTGCATCAATCAGGCAGCCTTTATTTACATATGTACATACACAATGCTACGTTGTTTTATGTATTTGATTTCAGCTAAATGGCAAATTTACTAAAATGCAAATTTCTCAAAAACTGTCTGATAGAAATTGATGAAAGTTGCAGCAAAATGTTAGTAAAATTAAGCCCTATACTCCACATATCGTGCATCTGGGGCGCGCGTTCAAAAAAGTTAGACATACGCATATATATCCAGCTATATCAGTCAGCTTTCTGTTCATTAAATCGAAAAATAAAATTTCATATCAAATTATAAGAACAATTTAAAAGCTAGTGACAACAAATTTGGTATGTAGATTCCTCAATATTGCAGGTAGATCAAGTTTGTTTCTCTTTTTAATCGGACCACTTTATCATATAGCGCCCATAGGAACAATCGGTCGAAAAACTAGTTTTAATATAAAAACCTTTTTTGTTTAATGAGATATCGTAACCAAAATAAAAGAGTAAGCATTATACTTGGTTTTATATTTTCTGTCCAAAGTTGGTTCTAGAAAAAAATGAAACTTGATCTGCCTGCAATATAAGGAATCTACATACCAGTTTGGTGTCACTAGCTTTAAATTATTCTTATAATTAGAAATGAAATTTTCCATGGCCAAATTCTGAAACAAACTTGATCTGCTTGCAATATAGAAGAACCTATATAGAGCCTCAAAATTAGGAGTATACAATACAGGGCTGTACATTTTAACTTTAAGCGATTGAAAAGCTTGCTCTGCCGATTCAGCCCATTCAATTTCTTTCGGGTTGTTAATCAGTCAATGGTGAAACTTTAGGTGCTTATTTTTGACCGATCGGTCCTATCGTTCTCAAGTTTACGATCGAGAGCAGCAACAAGCTGAGTTCCTTACAAAATAGCAGGACTTGCTTCCTTGAAGGAAAGAGCATGAAATGACTTAATCATTTTCCAATTTGGTTGGTAAAAAAGAACAAGGGGGCTCCGCCCCCTGCTCGCTTCGCTCGCCTACCCCCGGCTCGCTTCGCTCGCGGTAAGGTGCGGCTACAGTCGAGCACGCTCGACAGTAGGATACCCTGTGCCCAGTGTCTATAAATAATAATTTGTTTACAATAGAATTGATTATATACATATTAAAATGTATATCTAAAAATTTCGCCGCTCGAATTTGCATCCGATCTAAGAAAATCGGTTCCCAGGGAACACCACGTGGAGGCCATTACAATTGTTATGGGGTCACTTTTCAAATAATTACTTGGTGACCTACGAGTCGACTTGAGCTGCCTAAAAGCTCCTAAGTTCCCCAAAATAAAAAATTTCAAATTCTGCACATTTCATCAGCAGATATAATAAAGAAGATAATAAACTGATAAATTATAAATAAGGAATACGTAATTAATACACTCTGCAAAATTCAATAGCAGATATTATAATTAATAAAGACGTAAAAAATAATAATTATATATATATATATATATATATATATAACGTATAAATAAATAATATGGAAGATGTAATTAATAAGTTCTGCAAATTTAAATGGCAAATATATTAATATTAGAAAGACATAAGATTAAAATTAGATATTTATAAAGTATTTGTATGTATGCTATCTAATAGTACATACCAAGTGTCATGTTAATCTATACTACCTTCAACACTAACAGATATACCACTGTGGTAACTATAAACAGTCTCAAAAGTCCTAGCGCTTATAATGTCTGCAGAAATATTTGAAAACGCCCAATCAATATGTGTGTCCAAATTGGTAGTGGACGTATTCAAATCTAGTAAGCTTCTAAATCCCCTACTCTGCAGATTATTATATATTTCCACTGTGGAGCGCTCTAACGTTTTCAAACATAAATTAAAATCCCCTAATACAATCGTTTTTCCATTTAAAAATTCATATTGCCGAAATAGATCCTCAACTTCTGTTCTAAACACTGATGCCGGATATGTAGGATTTTTATATATTATGAGAAAAGCTATGGATTTGTATCTAAAAATTGCATACTCGAAAAAACACGAATCAGTTATATTATTTCTACCGCTTACTTTAAAAGAAATTCCATCCACTATTTCATTCTTGGCATAAACTAAAATACCTGTTGAGCGTCGTACAGACTCAAGCTGGACAGCAATACTGAACCCAGGAATCTCTATATTTATATTTCTAAAATTAGTGGCTTCTACAAAACACAGAATAGACGAAAGAAGCATAAGTCTATCTGATCGAATATCTGCAATATGCAAATTAAGACTTTGAGTGTTGTGAAAGAAAATGTCTAAGGCGGAACTGTTAACAAGTGATCATAATGTGTTCGAAGAAGTTTAGCAGTCCGCAAATTTTCTAATTGAATTTTGACCTTATCATTGTCTTGGGGAGGCTTAGGAGGATTGAAGTTTCCTATTATAAACAACCCCGACGCTGTAGTTGCCCTACTGCAAGCAACATATATGGAAGCACGTTCCATTCTTGAACTTGTGTGAACTACCACCTTGCCATAAGTAGCGCCCTGACTTTTGTGAATAGTAATACCTTCTGCAGGTACAACTGGAAACTGCCTACGGTCAATGGTAACTTGCTCATTGTTCTTATAATGAAAGCTTCTTACTAATTTCTGAATAGGGGTCCATAAAGGTTCAGATCGGTGTGCACGTTTTGAGCGAGCAATTTCTCCTACGGTTTCCTCTGAAAACTTAATCCATAAAATAGTTGGAGTATTGGATGTATCAAAATCTATTTGCATCAATATGCCGGATGCTCCGTTAACTAACCCATCACCTGTATCTACATTGACCGTCATCATATATTTTGCAGTGGTTTTTAAGAGAAGAGACATACAAAGTCCCTGCGTTTCTGACGTTTTAAAACTCCTAACACCTACTAATATATTATTTCTTTGTGTCGCATTTAAATGGACGGCTTTTATGAAATCTTCAGCGGTAGAATAAAACTGTTCCGTTGGAATTAAATTAAGTTTTGTTGTGTTGAAATGATCCACCTCATTGTTGCTAGTAAAGAGATGGATTGCGTCATCGGGCACATCGGATGGCTGACAGATCCGTGATCGGATAAGTTGAATATCATCAGCAGTCATGCAACCCGACGCCATATTATTCAAGGCTGACGCGAATAGTTGGTCATCCCGTTGTCGCATGATTTCTGTGAGCTCAAAATACTTAAAAAGGTCCCACAAAGAAGAGCCAAAAATAGCAAAATAAGGATCAGTGGTATTGGATTCAAAAATCCAACGACCACCTACTGGTCGTAATTGTCTTAGATCACCGAAAACAATGACAGAAATATTTCCAAAGGGAGCGGAATTTTTGAATATTTGTTTTAATCGGGAATCCAAGTGTGAGAACATTAATGAACTAACCATTGAAATTTCATCAATAATAATTAATTTAAGATCTATTAAGTTTGAATGCAATGTATTAACTAAATCATGACTTAATGGTCTCAAATGTGAGCGAGACTGGTTGACTGGAAGAGAAAACATAGAATGCAGAGTTGAGCCACTGATTCCGAATGCGGCTTTTCCGGTAGGAGCACATAAAAGAATATATTTATTATTATCATTAACAGACCCATGAACGGCTCCTGCCTTCCGGTTGTACATATCAGACAGGGATTGGAAAATTGCTAAAATAAGTCGGCTCTTTCCAACACCAGCACCGCCTCCAACAAATTCGTGGTACACGGATTTCATTTTGGCATTGTGCATGACATGTGTTAAATAGGTTTTCTGTTTTAAGTTGAGGGACCCAACAATATTACATAAGGTTTCTTCAGAAACTAAGGGGGAGCTTAATCAAGCGAACATTATTATCACCTATATTGTTATCATCCCCATTGACGTTTAAGACATTTAGTTGAGGATCTATCTCAGGCAATCCTAACACTCTAAACTCATTATCTTCTGGGTTTTCTATATTATCCTCATCTTCTGCCTGGACTGCATTATCCAATGCATTTTCAAGCTCACTAGCATCTAATACATTATATTTCCTACGATTGTTTTCTATTAAATCTTTGTTAACGTTACAAAATGCCTCACAATCCCTAGTTAGTAACTCAACTTGTTCATTCCTCCATGGTGCATAGAGCATTACTAATTCCCTAAAATAGTCGCTTCTCTCAGTATTAATATTAAATCTTCTATATCTAATGATGCTTGGACTTAGTCTTTTTCTAATAAAGCCGCTGACATCGCGAAGGGCATAAATTATCGACTCGGTAGCCCTAGGCTGTTCGTTATCGCCTTCTGTGTCATCTGGATTTCTTTCTGAACTGTTTCGTGGATGCCGTTTGCTAAAAACATAATAAGCAGCAAAATCGGCTAGGCATAAACTCTCAAGAACGTCTGGACGTTGAATGTAATGCTCTGCAAGTCCAATTTCGAAAATATCTTCACAATCTTCGGGAAGATTTTGAAGCTGCTCTCTTGATTTCAGAATTCTAACCCGTTTTTCTGGGTGTGAAGTATTTATAAATACTACACCAGTACTGCTACCTGACAAAGGCATCCCTAAACAGCAATAAACGGCTTCCTGAGCAGAGATCTCAGTGCCACAAATAAATTTGTGTCCTATATGTTGTAACTTTGCTTGATTGTTACATTACCCCGACTAATTTCACTAACTGCTTCTCGCAATAAATTTGAAATTCCTCGCTGGGACTTGTTAATATAATTAACAACATAGGAGCAAGCATAGGGATCCAGAATAAACTGAATATCTATATTTGCTCGCTGCATCAAGAGAAGATGCTTATTATAGCCGTTTACCTTAATAGCACTAAAAGATCGCTTTAAGAAAACTTTGGGTTTCTTTAGACTCGATCTTAGTGCATTAATATACTTCTCATAGGTTAAGTTAGGATGCACGTGGGACAGGAAGTTATTAAAATCTTTGAATAGTTCCAAGTATTCATTATTAAACGGATATTCTAACGCTGCTAGAATTCTTTCAAAATTTCTTCTATGCTCCACTATATTTTGAGTGTTTTCTCCAAACGGGAACAAAATTTCAGTTTGAGGCATAGGAGGGTATGGAATACCGAATCGACAAATTAGGTTTCCTCTAACTTGTCGTCTGCAAGAATGTCCGTGATTGTGAGTTTGATACTCCAGAAATGGTTGAACTTCTTGGCAATTAGTATCAGTTGTGATAAACTGATCAATAAATGACTTGATAGGTTGAATACTGGATTCATCATTTAAGTCGAGCTTTGGGGCATCTTTCAACCAAAATATGCCATGGACATGTGGAGAGCCTCTCTGCTGAAACTCAACTCGCCAATAAAACTGAACGACCCTATGGTTACCAAAAACACCGCCTTCCTGCTTCATTGTTTTCAAAAGCTCCCTGTATCGATGCTCAAAATACCTAGCACATGTTACAGGATCTGCTCTAATAAGACGGGCTTTTGTATCAAAACTTAAATTTGATGCGGCTTCTTCTGTTATAGGTTGCTTATCTACATTATTAGATAGCAAGACTAAAAGCTCCGTCCACTTAGTCTCTGCTGCCGAAAATGTTATGAAAAAGGTCGGCAGACCAATCTGCCTGATCATAGCCATAACTTTTTTCTTTTCAGCTTCCCAATGGGCAGGAGAAGTGCGAATACCCTTTAACATCCTATAACCATCGTCATGCCTAATTAAAGATTCTATGTGATCCTCACTAAGGGCGTTTGCAGCCGAAATGCCATGAGTAGCGCTATGCTTACGTAAGCAAATAGAAGTATTATTCCTAATTTTAATCATTTCTAACTTTTTATAGTTAAGAAATAATTTGTCAGCTCTACAACCTCTCCTATCACTATTCCTGAGTTCTGACCTTACTATGGTTGTAAAACTTTCCTGACACTTTCTTTTATTGCCAGCAAATATAGTTGGGAAGGCCAACTCCTCAAAATCGTTATCTTCAATCATATCTAATGGACGCTGGCCTTCTCCAGGAGCAATAATTATTCTTTGCATGTTAACATTTTCAGTAGGGACATTTTCTAGCAGCGTTTCCTGACCTCCTGGGTTAACATTTTCCTCCTCTATATTATTTTGCTCATTTAAATTAGATCGTGCAGATCGTTCTAACAATTCTGTAACTAAGCTACTATCATCAGCTGATGCTACAAAAGGAACAGCCGTATCATTATTTGGAAACGTGGACAACCACTGTTCATTAACAGTGACATGGTGTTTCATATACAGCTCTGTGTTCTTTAGAAACCGGATTGCTTCAAAAATTTTCAAAGGTCTGATGGTTTCAGCCATAAAATCATGGTTGTATTCCAATTTCCGTTTCAAGTGTAGTTGAATTACCTCAGCTTGATCAAACGCTCTTGGAAGTAAAGTTACAACATTGGCCACTTGAATTGGCACATTCACCACAGCTCCTTTAATAGCATTTTGGCGACCATATCCCAAAGACTTAATTGTCATAAAAGGAAGACGTGGAGAAATAAGTCTTTCTTCTAACGGCGTTAAGCCTATCAAACTTTCATGAAGCTTTGGGAAATCAAGGCCATTTGCTATGAAGCTCTTGGTTTTGCCTTTTAATATCTGTACTGCAAGTCTTGCAAAAGCTATATTTGTTATCCGTTGGGGATTCAGATGCAAGATTTAAGAAATTTGAACTACTTGAAGGCACAAAATTGCTTTCAATAGTTGCACGAGACAATTTTGTCATATTTTTTTTAAACCATAATCCCTTGCAGCAGAAACAAACGTGAGTGGGCCCATTTTTGACGCTTTTGTTAAATTGGGTTATAATTTTATTTAAACTATTATTTCTACGCTGAGATTCTCTATCTTCTGGAGGGATAATCGCGCGGTGTTGCCTATTTCGTGTCGCATTTCTCCTATTCTCTTCTGCTCTATTTTGACTATTGCTTCTATACTGACTTACTCTTTGCGATACACTCAAATTGGCGTCAATGGCCCGCTGTCTTGCTAGTATTCGAGCACTTCGCCTAGCATTTGTATTATTTGCTTGCTCAATAATCCTACGAATACGATTACCTCTAACCACAGCTCTTTGACTTCTATCCCTTTCATTTTCTAAAATTCTTCTATTTAAGTCTTGACGCTGTGAAGCTCGACGATCTCTGTCTTCTTCCCGTTCTCTCTCCCTAAATTCTTGGTCCTGTCTGTGTAACTGGTGTTGCAAGGTATTAGCTGCTTGCTCCAATTCTCTAACTGGAGTATCAGCCCGACGAGCAGCATGTGCTAAATTGTCTGCTTGTCGTTCTCTATCCCGAAATTCTAGATCTAGTCTGTGCAACTGGTGTTGCAAGGAATTAGCTGCTTGCTCCAATTCTCTAACTGGAGTATCAGCCCGACGAGCAGCATGTGCTAAATTGTCTGCTTGTCGTTCCCTATCCCGAAATTCTTGGTCCTGTCTGTGCAACTGGTGTTGCAAGGTATTAGCTGATTGCTCCAATTCTCTAACTGGAGTATCAGCCCGACGAGCAGCATGTGCTAAGTTGTCTGCTTGTCGTTCCCTATCCCGAAATTCTTGGTCTTGTCTGTGCAACTGGTGTTGCAAGGTATTAGCTGATTGCTCCAATTCTCTAACTGGAGTATCAGCCCGACGAGCAGCATGTGCTAAATTGTCTGCTTGTCGTTCTCTTTCTCGAAATTCTAGGTCTTGTCTGTGAATCGCATGTTCTAAATTGTCTCTTTGTCGCTCTCTATCTCGAAATTCTTGGTCTTGTCTTTGCAACTGGTGTTGCAAAGTATTAGCTACCTGATCAGAAATCGCAGAAATTCTATTACTTCGTCTAAGTTGATGTCTTGTATTATCCCTAACCCTTTGAACGTGACTATATTCTTCATTTTCCCTACGATCTCTTTGAGATAAAGCATTATCCTGTCTTTCACGTTCAGCGTATTCTGAATCTGACCTATTCAAATTGTTTCTATTTTGTTGTCTCCTAGACCTAGCGGAAGCTGACAATCTTTTCTGCCTTGGCATTTTAATAAAATATTATAATACTTATATAAAAATGTTAGTATATATATATATATAATATATAAAATATAAAAAATATATTAAATATAAAAATAAATAAAATATTAAAATAAATAAAATGGTAATAAATAATAATAATAATAATTGTTATTATATTAGCAAAATAATAATAATAGCTATTATATTTCCAAAATATAATAATAATTATTCAAATTTATTAATATTAATAAAAATATTATTATTATTAAATACACAATTTAAAAAATATAAAAATTAAATATGAAAAAATATATAAAATATTAAAATAAATAAAATGGTAATAAATAATAATAATAATAATTGTTATTATATTGGCAAAATAATAATAGTTGCTATTATATTTTCAAAATATAATAATAATTATTCAAATGAATTAATATTAATTAAAATATTATTATTATTATTAAATATACAATTTGAAAAATATATAAATTAAATATGGAAATATATAAAATATTAAAATAAATAAAATGTGATATAAAATAATAATAATAATTGGTATTATATTAGCAAAATAATAATAATTGCTATTATATTTCCAAAATATACTAATAAATTATTAAAAAAATTTATTAATATTAATAAAATAGTATTATTATAAAATATAAATTTGATAAATATAAAATAAATTAATTATTAAATATATATATAACTATGATTATTATCAGCTCAATGGTCACAGCTCAAGAAAACAACAAACCGATACCGATAATTGCACCTCAAGCGCTCTACCAATGTACACAGAATGCAACGGACTAAAAGCAATTCACGCGCACAATATACATACATACGCATATGTACATGTACTGAAGAAAATTGAACGCGCGGAGATCAACTCTGCTTTATTAAATCACTACACTATGTTATTAATGGACCATTGAATAATATATCTCTCGTTCTTATAACGCGGATTATTAGTTCAATGGTCCAGCACAAGAGAACATAACCGATACCGACACCGATACCGACACCGATAGTTACACTCAAACTTAAATTGCGCGCACCTACATATACGTATGTACATACATATATATGTATTGCAAAAAATGACACACGCGAAACTATGAACAACTTTCGGCCTTTCATCACTGTGTTTATCACTGCCTACGCTGTTAATGCACCACTGAACTAATATATCACTCGGTATTATATTAAACGTATTAAATATTAATTAGAAATTGATAAATCGCAAATCGTAATCGTAATCGCTCGGAATCGATGTAGAGTGTGTCAAGAGTAGCCACAAACTACATTCTGGCATTCTGCAGCACACATTTTCCTCTCTCACTCTCCTCTCACGCAACAAATTCGAGCCTGCCAAAGGCTGCTTGTGCGCGCGAAATTTGAAATAAAAGACAATGTCTAATTTTATGAGATTTTAAAGCGGAAAATGTTAAGTTAATTTTAGAATGATAATAAGCATATACTTATTATATATATGTGAGAAATCGGAATATAAGTAATTAAAATTATTGTTTTGCAGCTTTCAGTGCTCGGCAAAGATGCAAAAGTAGTGCTGCAAATGATCGCTTTTTCTCTCATGCAATTTCATGCATAGCTATCAGCTTCTGCCCGACTAAATTGAAAATTGTGACGTCATAGGAATTTTGCCATGCAAAAATACATTTAGATATTAACACACTATATTTTAATTAAATTGAATTTTGTATATACATAAATTATACATTAACATTTTCATTACATGATATCGATAATGTTTTTGCTGATCGCTCGATTCTTGTTTTGTAATTGTCTTTGTGCGCGCCTTGCATACAAACGTATACATGCTGTCTCCCTGCACGTTTGATTTGCCATGCAAATGTAATTATTGAATTTGTAAATTCCGAAATAACTTCTTTATTTATGGTCAATCGCTTTGAAATTTTCAGGGTCGTTTAATACGCATACTTCTCAACTGATTGTTCAGTTAGGGAGTGCTATGTCAAAATTGACCTGTAAATCTTATGCATGTGGGGAAGGGCGTGGCATCTAAAATGAAACAAACTTGACCTGCGTATGGTATCCAGGAACCTACATAACAAATTTGAAGTCTCTAGGTCATATAGTACTTGAAATCGAAGCCCAAAAGAAAATTGGTACTATTTCTTACTGTGTTTGTGCGCGCCTTGCATACAAACGTGAACATGCTGTCTCGCTCGCACGTTTGATTTGCCATGTGTAATTATTCAACTAAATGTAAATCGAAATAACTTCATTTATGGGTCAATCGCTTGAAATTTTCAGGTCGTTAAATACGCATACTCTCAACTGATTGTTCAGTAAGGAGTGCTATGTCAAAATTGCGCCTGTAAATCGTTTTTTGCAACGAGGCGAAGGGGCGGCATCAAAATTGGAAACAAACTTGACCTGCGTATGGTATCTCACAAACCTACATTCCAAATTTGAAGTCTCTAGCACTTACAGTCTCTGAGATCGACGTTCAAACAGACGGAGAGGACAGACGGACAGACGGACAGACGGTTGTAGACAGACGGACACAGCTCAATCGATTTGCTGTTGATCCTGATCAAGAATATATATACTTTGGGGGGTCTGTCTACCATGCCCCTTCTGCCTGTTACATACATTCTGTTAAACACATTATACTTTTTGCCCATTTTAATGGGCACAGGGTATAAAAGATGCATATAGTCATATTTTGGTAAAATCAAATTTTATGGGACTAATTATTACAAAAATAAATATATATTTTTAGACATCTAGCTTAAATAAATACCTTGTGAAAAGGATTTTCCAATTAAGAATTGTTCATATAAACTTGCTCATTTTATTTTGTTTATTTTATTTGCACGACTCAAAAAGCAGTCGACAAAGAAAAATTAACAAGTATAAAAATTAAGTAAGGATTACAAATACAAATAAAATTAAATATATATGAACTGTAAAGAAAAAAATTAAAGTTTATCCAGATAAGCAAAAATTATAATGATCCAACATTTGTTGCAACGATTGGGAAAACCCAGAAAACCTAATCAGATCAATAAAATTAGTATTGTTAATATTAATAGAAAATAGTTTGATTAGTTTTTAATATAACAAGTTATTAGTATTAGTAAGGCCAGGGATTTAACGATAGGTATTGAAAAGTGCGGATTTTAGGAAGGAGAGGCAGAGAGAGCCTGAGGAGAAACGAAAGAGGCTATTAAAGAAGTGCATAAAACACGAAACGAACCTTGTGAAGCGTAATCAGTAAACCTGGGGGGGGCCGAAAAGGTGAGGCGGGCCAGAAGGGATCTAGAATCAATCCGCCAATAATTAATTTGTGAAGAAAACAAATACTAAGAGTTTTCTCGATTAATTAAAGACGGAAGATTGAGAAGATGAAGCCTATGGGAGTACGGTAAACAAAAGTTGGGATCCCAGCTAAAACCACGTAAGAAAAGCAAAATTGCTTTTGAACTGATTCAACTGATTCTGGTTTTAATTGAAAAGAATGCAAACGGAAAAAATCTTTTACATGTGTATTGATTAATGATATTAATATTTTTAAACTTACTGTACTGAGTTGAATACAAGAACTTGAATGCAAAATCTCAACATCTTTAATCTAAACAGACGGACAGACGAACATTTGCACAAAACCAATATCCCCTTTCAGGATGTATAACCACACATACTTTACACAATCATACAAGACAGCCTGTACATATAATGCAAGCAATACCTTTTTTCAATTCGAACATTTGCTATTTCTAGATACGAATCTAGACTACTATTTCTTTTTTTTCATACCCAGAATTTTATGAAATGCATTAAAGTTCCGTTATGCAAGGACTGCCACCTAAATTTATACCGACGCATATTTGTAAAGTAATTGCTGGCAGCCCATATTAACATTCAAGGGCAACGCGACAATATTTATAAGCCAAACATCCAGTAATGAGCTACATTTTCTTGGCTCCCTTCTTTTTTTCTTGAATAAATATGTATCGCCATCAAGGCAATTATTGTATCGTGTTATCAGATTATTATGTTTACTCTGTGAAAACTTTCTTACAAATGATGTTTGCAAGCATAAGCTTAATATGGAAGCTTAGTGGGCAATGTAATTCTTTTTTGTACATTCGTCAGCTCCAAACAAATGAATTGGATTTACCCGTTTTAGGGCAACGGTGAATAATATCAACCGCGAAATAAACACCTGAACTAATGACGAAGATATATTTCCATAGCCTTAAAACCAATATCGCAGATTAAAGCGGAGCAAAAAATCAAAAAAATCAAATCAAAAAACAACAAATTGTTGAGATGGCAGCAGCAGCAGCAAAACAACTCTGACAACGCCTTCGCCTGATTGATGAGCCGCAGGCTCAAATAGGAGCAGCCGGTGCCATGGCATCAAGGTCTGCAGCAGGCGGTGCTGGTGGCAGCAAGGATCGCATCAGGCGACGCCATTTAAGGTCTGCAGCAGCAGGCGCCATGGCAGCAAGGGCCCGTATGCAGCAGAAAGTTATGGGGAAAGGTCCTAGTAAGCAGCCGGTGCCATGGGAGCAAGCACCTGCAGCAGCCGGTGGTGTTAGATCCGGTGTGGTCAAAATCTGGTACAACCACACAATAAATAATGAAGGTAAGTTAAGCAATCCACAAAGAAATTGTTATTAAAATATTAATTACTTTCATTGCTTCCAGATGACAACAGCCACAAGCCCTGCAAACCATCTCCAACTTGACTAATCTTAGCGGCACGTCTGCTCTCTTTTCCATTTCCTTCTTGCTTTGCTGGCTTCATAAGGTTATATAATATATATGTAAATTCATAATATTGAAAAAATATAAACTTTATAACTTAACTCCTTTCCGCAACCAATATTGAGGTAGAGTTAATAAGCGTTTTTTTTAGGATAACTTCAGTGTTTTAACCACAACACAAACTTTGTGTATTTACTTAACCATTTATTATTATGTTATGTCTAAATGTAATATGTATATTATTGAAAAACATATGAACTAAGCTCATATATCTTGTAAATAATATTTTTTGAATTTGTTTTATAAAATTTTTTGGTACAAAGTAAGTCACATATAAAACGAAATACAATTAGAGCATCGACTCTGGAGGAATGATGCCAACTTTAACGCCCAGTGAAGACACAAATCATTTCCAAATTTGAACTTTATCAAACATTTTGCCTCTGTATAAGTCATTAGACTTTAAATTTGTAAGTTAAACTGGCTTATACGATCTCTGCAAACTGTAAATTAAAATTCCGCAATTGTAATCATCCAACTGTTTGTGATGTTGCTTAAAGCCACTGAATAATTTTCTTCTGGCTTCAAGTTGTTTTAACATTCTGAGATATAATTTTCAAAACATACTAACCCAATGGTTTCTCAAATGGGTCTAAAAAAGACTTATCTGCCTTTTTCGTTGATTATTAAATAGTATATAAAATGACTTTAAAACAATGAGATTATTAAATTGCGTTATTATTTAAAACCACTTTAATAACCTCCCATTATTAAAGCAGTTTTATTGATGATAAGCAAGTTTATAAAAGATTCATCCCCATTTTCGTATAAAATTGTTAGGGCAAACATCGATTATAAAATTTGTGCCAATGGCAGCCACAACGAAAATAAATCTCATTATAGTTATGTAAAGGCAGGTGAATTGATGCCAGCATGTAAACATGAAAACAAGTTTCACAAATTAAAATGTAAAGTCTCAAGTTGATGGTTTAAATTGCTACAGCTTTTTTTAAAGTGGACAACATTCTTGCATTTGAAATCCATTTTAAAAAAGCATCTCTGCCCTATTGAAGTTAGGAATGGTCATGTATTACGGATGCCCTCACGATTTCTTTGATTTTATAAACTACAAAATCACTTTATGCATTACAATTCCACTTTTAATCTGATGAAGGATTTTTCCAACTTTCCTTATGCTTTGAAAGCTCTTGCATCGATATCATACAAAACCTTTTAGATTTTGATATAAAAATTGTTTTCAGGTCTCACAAACTATTTTCCTATTAAATGGTTGCAGAACTATAAAAAATAAGTTCAACGTGTCTGCTAATGCACCTTGATAAGTCATTTAACTAAGAATAAATGGTCATAGCTTTAATATTTTTTAATATCTGTTTTAATTAAAACACCGTGTTTATGTTCTGAAAACGATTCTCACTGGATCATTACTGGGCCTTTTAGTAGATTTATCAATAAATGTCCAATAATATTAACTAAAATGCTTACAAGACAATATAATTATTTATAATTAAGTCCACATTTCGACAATAAATTAGGTATTTAATGTACAGAAGATGCTCTTTATTTTGCATGGTTAACTCGTACTTCTGTACGTATTTTTGGAATTTGTCCTCAAATGATATTTTGATCTTAACAATACTGTTAGTTTCTGCCAAAAAATTATATTATCCATTGAGTTATGTATTTATTGCCTTGTGAATATAAATATATTCTATAATATATATTTATCTTTTGTATAAAGTGTATCGGATTATGTATTATTAATATATTTAAACAAACTTAAATTGAGCTGGTATACAAGAACTTGAATGTAAAATCCAAACACTTTACACTCGACAGACGGATGACGAACATTGCACAAAACCAATATCCCCTTTTCAGGATGTATAACCAATACATAATTTATACAAACATACAAGCACCGTTCCATAACATATAATTAAAAAGATATACCTTTTGCCATTCGAAACATTTTAAGCTGCCGTTTTAGATACAAATCTGCTAATAACAATTTCTTATGTTTTCACATTATAAAAAAAGACTTCCTGAATGCAGCTTTAAAGTTCCTTGTTATGTACAAGACTGCCACCTAGTTTAATATCGACGCATATTTCGAAACAGTTACACCATTATTAACATATATGACAATGCGCCAAAATACATGCTAATTAATTTAGAAAAAATGCCTGCTTAACATAAACATATTCTATTAAAATTAATATGGATAAAATTTTGTGTATTTGCTATTTTCATTCATAAAAATTGAAACACCAACATTAATTTCCAATCAACAGGCAGTCTTTATTTACATAGAGTACATACTTAATGCTGCCAATGTTGTTTTATACATTTGATTTTGCTAAAATTTTGCTAAATTTTACTTCAAAATGCAAATTCTCAAAAAACTGTCTGATAGAAATTGATGAAAGTTGCAGCAAAATGTTAGTAAAATTAAGCCCTATATCTCTACATATCGTGAATCTAAATTGCGTTCAAAAGTTAGACATACGCATATATATCCGAGCTATATCACTTTTTCTGTTCGGCCACAATAAATCAAAATAAAATTTCATATTCAAATTATAAGAACCATTTAAAAGCAAGTGACATAATTTCTATAGATTCTAATATTGCAGATCAAGTTTGTTTCTTTTTTAATCGGACCACTTTATCATATAGCGCCCATAAGAACAATCGGTCGAAAAACTAGTTTTAATATAAAAACTTTTGTTTAATTTGAGATATCAAACCAAATAAAAGAGCATTTACTTGGTTTTATATTTTCTGTCCAAAGTTGTTCTAATAAAAAATGAAACTTGATCTGCCTGCAATATAGAGGAATCTACATACCAAGTTTGGTGTCACTAGCTTTAAATTATTCTTATAATTAGGAAATGAAATTTTCATGGCCAAATTCTGAAACAAACTTGATCTGCTTGCAATATAGAAGAACCTATATAAGAGCCTCAAAATTAGAGTATACAATACAGGCTGTACACATTTTAACTTTAAGCGATTGAAAAGCTTGCTCTGCCGATTCAGCCCATTCGAATTTCTTCGGGTTGTTAATCAGTCAATGGTGAAACTTTAGGTGCTTATTTTTGACCGATCGGTCCTATCGGTCCTACTCAAGTTTTACGATCGGAGAGCAGCTTAAACAAGCTGAGTTCCTTAAAAAAATAGCAGGACTTGCTTCCTTGAAGGAAAGAGCATGAAATGACTTAATCATTTTCCAATTTTAAAAAAGAAAAGATGCATATAGTCAGTATTTTGAAAAATCAAAATTCTTTATGGGACCACTATTACAAAAATAAATATATTTTTAGACATCTAGCTTAAATAAATACCTGTGAAAAGGATTTTCCAATTCAAGGAATTGTTCATATAAACTTGCTCATTTTATTTTATTTATTTATTTATGCACGACTAAAAGCAGTCGACAAAGAAAAATTAACAAGTATAAAAATTGTTAAGGATTACAAATACAAATAAAATTAAATATAAGTTATGAACTGTAAAGAAAAAAATTTAAAGTTAGATCTGGGATAAGCAAAAATTATAAATGATCCAACATTTGTTGCAACGATTGGGAAAACCCAGAAAAAACCTAATCAGATCAATAAAGATTAGTATTAATATTAATAGAATGAATGTTTGACTAGTTTTAAGTAACATAACAAGTTATTAGTATTAGTAAGGCCAGGATTTAACGATAGGTATTGAAAAGTGCGGATTTTAGGAAGGAGAGGCAGAGAGTTCTGAGGAGAAAACGAAAGAGGCTATTAAAGTTAGTGCATAAAACACGAAACGAACCTTGTGAAGCGTAATCAGTAAACCTGCGGGGGGAAAAAGGTGAGGCCAGAAGGGATCTAGAATCAATCTCGCCAATAATCAATTTGTGAAGAAAAACAACACTAAGAGTTTTCCTTCGATTAATTAAAACGGAAGATTGAGAAGACGAAGCCTATGGAGTACGGTGGTAAACGAAGGTTGGGATCCCAGCTAAAACCACGTAAGGCGAAAAGCAAAATTGCTTTTGAACTGATTCAATTCGATTCTGGTTTTAATTGAAAAGAATGCGCAAAACGAAAAAAATCTTTACATGTGTATTTCGGATTAATGTAGATATTAATATTTTTAAACTTACTTGTACTGAGCTGGGTATACAAGAACTTGAATGCAAAATCTCAACATCTTTTAGACTCATACAGACGGACAGACGAACATTTGCACAAAACCAATATCCCTTTTCAGGATGTATAACCACACATACTTACACAATCATCATACAAGCACAGCCTAACATATAATTGCAAGCAATACCTTTTTTTCAACTCGAAACATTTTAAGCTATTTTCTAGAATACGAACAACATTACTATTTCTTTTTTTTTCACACACTCAGACTTCGGAAATGCATCATTAAAGTTCCGTTATGTACAAGACTGCCACCTAGTTTTATACCGACGCATATTTGCGAAAGTAATCAGGCTGGCAGCCCATATTAACATCTGGCGGCAATCGACAATATTATATAAGCCAAACATCTGGTACTCCATGAGCTACATTTTCTGCTCCCTTTTCTTTTTTTTTTTTTTGAATAAATATGTATCGCCATCAAGGCAATTATTGTATCGTTATCAGATGACATGTTTAATTTGTGAAAACTTTCACAAATGATGTTTGCAAGCAATGTTTATAGTTAGTGGCAATGTAATTTTGTTCGACGAACAGTTCGTCAAACAAATTTGACTGTGGATGGCCTGCTTTAGGGCAATGCAGAATAATATCAACCGCGAAATAAACACCTGGAATCCAATACGCCACAGGCTTCCATAGCCTTAAAACTCAATATCGCAGATTAAAGTGGAGCAAAAAATCAAAAATCAAATCAAAAACAACAAATTGCTGAGATGGTGGTGCAGCAGCAACAACAACTTGACAACGCCTTTCGCCTGATTGAGGAGCTGCAGGCTCAAATAGACAGCCGGTGCTATTACAGCAAGGCCTGCAGCAGGCGGTGCTGGCAGCAAGGCAGCAGGCGGTGCTGCGGCAGCACTGCAGCAGCAGTACATGGCAGCAAGCCTGCAGCAGCAGGTGCTGCGGATAAAGGTCTGCGCAGCAGGTGCCATGGGAGCAGCCTGCAGCGGCCGTGGTGTTAGACCCGGTGTGGTCGTACCCGGTACAACCACATAAACAACAAGGTAAGTTAGTTAACCACAAAGAAATTGTTATTAAAATACTAATTACTTTGTTTCCAGATGACAACACAATGCCTCGCAACCTCCATTCCAACTTGGACTTAATGTTGGGCGGCACGTCTGCTCTTTCCGCTTCCTTCTGTTTTGCCGGTTTTGCTGTCATATATATATGTAAATTCATAATATTAAAAAAAGAATAAACTTTATAACTTAACTCCTTTCGCACCACCATTGAGGTAGAGTTAACAGCTGCGTTTTTTTTTAGTGTGATATCCCCAGTAGGCCTAATCCACAACACAAACTTCTTTTGTGTATTTACTTAAATACATTTATTATTATGTTATGTCAAAATGTATAAATATGTATATTATTGAAAACATATGAACTAAGCTCACATATCTTGCAAATAATATTTTTCTGAATTTGATTTATAAAATTTTTTGGTACAAAGCTCATATAAAACGAATACAATTAGAGCATCTGGACTTGAGAATGATGTTGTCTTAAACGCGCAGTGAAGACATAAATCATTTCCAAATTTGAGAATTTATCAAACATTTCGCTTCTGTATGTCATTAGACTTTAAATTTGTAAGTGAAACGTTCGACATACGATTCTGCAAACTGTAAATTAAAATTCCGCAATTGTAATCATCCAATTGCTTGTGATGTTGTATTAAAGCCACTGAATATTTTCTGGCTTCAAGCGTTTTAATATTCTGAGATAGTAATTTTCAAACACACTAACCTAATGTGGTTTCCCAAATGGGTCTAAAAAGACTATCTCGTTTTTCGTTTGATTATTAAATAGTATATAAAATGATTTCGAAACAATGATATTATTAAATTGGTATTATTATTTTAAACCACTTTTAATAACCTCCTATTATTAAAGCAGTTTTTATTGAGTTGATAAGGCAAGTTTATAAAGACTTCATCCCCATTTTCGTATAAAATGGCTGTTAGCAAACATCGACAATAAATTTGTTAGCCACTGGCAGCCGTTTAACGAAAATAAATCTTTATAGTTATGTGAAACATAAAGGCAGGTGAATTGATGCCAGCATGTAAACATGAAAACAAAGTTTCACAAATTAAAATGTAAAGTTCTGAAATATTTAAATTGCTATGCTTTTTTAAAGTGGACAAATATTTCATTTGAAATCCATTTTAAAAGCATTCTTGCCCTCTATTGAAGTGTAGGAATGGTCATGGCATATTGATGCCTCATGATTTTCTTTGGATTTTAATAAACTACAAAATCACTTTGAGCATACCTACTTTTAATCTTTTATTTAGCGATTTTTCCAACTTTCCTTATGCTTGAAAGCTTGCTTGCACGACATTTCATCAAAACCTTTTAGATTTTGATATAAAATGTTTTTCTTGTGGCCTCACAACCATTTCATTAAATGGTTGCAGAACTTCTGCTTAGCAAGTTCAACGTCTCTAATGCAATTGATAAGTCATTTAACTGGCGAATAAATCGTCATAGCTTTAAGCCATTTTTGTCATTCGTTTTAATAACACTGTGTTTAAGTGTTCTGAAAAACGATTCTACTGGAGCATTACTGGGCCTTTTAGTAGATTTATCAATAAAATGTCCATAATATTATCCAAAATGGCGCATACACAATATACTTATTTATAATTAAGTCCAACATTTTGGACACAATAGGTATTTTAATGTACAGAAGATGCTCTATTTTGTGATACGACACCTGTACTTTACGTATTTTTTGAAATTTAACTCTAAATGGACTTTTTCAGCAATAGACTGCAATGTTTGATCTTAATAACATTGTTAGTTTCTGCCAAAATTATATTATCCATTGAGTTAAGTGTGGATGGCTGCTCAGAATATATATATATTCTATAATATATATTTATCTTTTACATGTGTGTATCGGATTAATGTAGCTATTAATATATTTAAACAAACTTGTACTGAGAGCTGGTATAAAGAACTTGAATGTAAAATCTCAACATCTTTACACTCATACAGACGGACAGACGAACACTTGCACAAAACCAATATCCTTTCAGGATGTATAACCACACACACTTATACAAACATACAAGCACCACTATAACATATAATTAAAAGACATACCTTTGCCAATTCTCGAAACATTTTAAGCTGTTTTTAGATACAATCGCGCACAACAATTTCTCTTTATGTTTTTCACACATAAAAGATTCTCGGAATGCAGCTTTAAAGTTCCGTTATGTACAAGATCACCTAGTTTAATATCGACGCATATTTGCGAATCAGGTTGGCAGCCCACATTAACATATGGTGACAATGCGCCAAAATACATTATGCTAATTACTTAGAAAATGCCTGCTAACATAAACATATTCTATTAAAATTGACATGGATGTAAAAAATTTTGTAAATATTTGGTTATTTTCATTCATAAAAATTGAAATGACCACGATAATTTGCATCAATCAGGCAGCCTTTATTTACATATGTACATACACAATGCTGCCACGTTGTTTTATGTATTTGATTTCAGCTAAAATGGCAATTTACTAAAATGCAAATTTCAAAAAACTGTCTGATAGAAATTGATGAAAGTTGCAGCAAAATGTTAGTAAAATAAGCCCTATACTCCCACATATCGTGAATCTGGGGCCCGCGTTCAAAAAAAGTTAGACATATATATATCCGAGCTATATCAGTCAGCTGTTCGGCCACACAAATCGAAAAAATAAAATTTCATATCCAAATATAAGAACAATTTAAAGCTAGTGACAACAAATTTGGTATGTATTCCTCATTGCAGGTAGATCGTGTTTCTCTTTTAATCGACCACTTTATCATATAGCGCCCATAGGAACAATCGGTCGAAAACTAGTTTTAATATAAAACTTTTTTTGTTTAATGAGATATCGTAACCAAAATAAAAGAGTAAGCATTATACTTGGTTTTATATTTTCTGTCCAAAGTTGGTTCTAGAAAAAAATGAAACTTGATCTGCCTGCAATATAGAGGAATCTACATACCAAGTTTGGTGTCACTAGCTTTTAAATTATTCTTATAATTAGGAAATGAAATTTTCCATGGCCAAATTCTGAAACAAACTTGATCTGCTGTATATAGAAGAACCTATATAAGAGCCTCAAAATTAGAGAGTATACAATACAGGGGCTGTACACATTTTAACTTTAAGCGATTGAAAAGCTTGCTCTGCCGATTCAGCCCATTCGAATTTCTTTCGGGTTGTTAATCAGTCAATGGTGAAACTTTAGGTGCTTATTTTTGACCGATCGGTCCTATCGGTCCTACTCAAGTTTTACGATCGGAGAGCAGCTTAAACAAGCTGAGTTCCTTACAAAAATAGCAGGACTTGCTTCCTTGAAGGAAAGAGCATGAAATGACTTAATCATTTTCCAATTTGGTTGGTAAAAAGAAAAGATGCATATAGTCAGTATTTTGGTAAAAATCAAAATTCTTTATGGGACCACTATTACAAAAATAAATATATTTTTAGACATCTAGCTTAAATAAATACCTGTGAAAAGGATTTTCCAATTCAAGGAATTGTTCATATAAACTTGCTCATTTTATTTTATTTATTTATTTATGCACGACTAAAAGCAGTCGACAAAGAAAAAATTAACAAGTATAAAAATTAAGTTAAGGATTACAAATACAAATAAAATTAAATATAAGTTATGAACTGTAAAGAAAAAAAATTAAAGTTAGATCTGGGATAAGCAAAAATTATAAATGATCCAACATTTGTTGCAACGATTGGGAAAAACCCAGAAAAACCTAATCAGATCAATAAAGATTAGTATTGTTAATATTAATAGAATGAATGTTTGACTAGTTTTAAGTAACATAACAAGTTATTAGTATTAGTAAGGCCAGGGATTTAACGATAGGTATTGAAAAGTGCGGATTTTAGGAAGGAGAGGCAGAGAGAGTTCTGAGGAGAAAACGTGAAAGAGGCTATTAAAGTTAGTGCATAAAACACGAAACGAACCTTGTGAAGCGTAATCAGTAAACCTGCGGGGCCGAAAAGGTGAGGCGGGCCAGAAGGGATCTAGAATCAATCTCGCCAATAATCAATTTGTGAAGAAAAACAACACTAAGAGTTTTCCTTCGATTAATTAAAGACGGAAGATTGAGAAGACGAAGCCTATGGGAGTACGGTGGTAAACGAAAGTTGGGATCCCAGCTAAAACCACGTAAGGCGAAAAGCAAAATTGCTTTGAACTGATTCAATTCGATTCTGGTTTTAATTGAAAAGAATGCAAAACGAAAAAAAAATCTTTTACATGTGTATTTCGGATTAATGTAGATATTAATATTTTTAAACTTACTTGTACTGAGCTGGGTATACAAGAACTTGAATGCAAAATCTCAACATCTTTTAGACTCATACAGACGGACAGACGAACATTTGCACAAAACCAATATCCCCTTTTCAGGATGTATAACCACACATACTTACACAATCATACAAGCACAGCCTGTAACATATAATTGCATGCAATACCTTTTTTTCAATTCTCGAAACATTTTAAGCTATTTTCTAGATACGAATCGCACACTACTATTTCTCTTTTTTTTTCACACACTCACAGACTTCTCGGAAATGCATCATTAAAGTTCCGTTATGTACAAGACTGCCACCTAGTTTTATACCGACGCATATTTGCGAAAGTAATCAGGCTGGCAGCCCATATTAACATCTGGCGGCAACGCGACAATATTTATAAGCCAAACATCTGGTACTTCCATGAGCTACATTTTCTGCTCCCTTTTCTTTTTTTTCTTTGAATAAATATGTATCGCCATCAAGGCAATTATTGTATCGTTATCAGATGACATGTTTACTCTGTGAAAACTTTCTACAAATGATGTTTGCAAGCAATGTTTAATATAGTTAGTGGGCAAATGTAATTCTTGTTCGACGAACAGTTCGTCAAACAAATTCGACTGTGGATGGCCTGCTTTAGGGCAATGCAGAATAATATCAACCGCGAAATAAACACTCTGAATCCAATACGCCACAGGCTTTCCATAGCCTTAAAACTCAATATCGCAGATTAAAGTGGAGCAAAAAAAAAAAATCAAATCAAAAACAACAAATTGCTGAGATGGTGGTGCAGCAGCAGCAACAACAACTTGACAACGCCTTTCGCCTGATTGAGGAGCTGCAGGCTCAAATAGAGCAGCCGGTGCTACGGCACAAGGCCTGCAGCAGGCGGTGCGGCAGCAAGGACTGCAGCAGGCGGTGCTGCGGCAGCAAGGTCTGCAGCAGCAGGGCAATGCAGCAGCAGGCCTGCAGCAGCAGGTGCTACGGGAGCAAGGCCTGCAGCGGCCGGTGGTGTCCGGTGTGGTCGTACCCGGTACAACCACAATAAACAACAAGGTAAGTTAAGCAATCCACAAAGAAATTGTTATTAAAATACTAATTACTTTACTGCTTCCAGATGACAACACAGCCTCGCAACCTCCATTCTCCAACTTGACTTAATGTTAAGGCACGTCTGCTTCCTTTCCGCTTCCTTCTGCTTTGCCGGCTTTGTTGCTGTCATATAATATATATGTAAATTACAATATTAAAAAAAAGAATAAACTTTATAACTTAACTCCTTTCCGCACCACCATTGAGGTAGAGTTAACAGCGCGTTTTTTTTAGTGTGATACCCCCAGTAAGCCTAATCCACAACACAAACTTTTGTGTATTTACTTAAATCCATTTATTATTATGTTATGTTCAAAATGTATAAATATGTATATTATTTGAAAACATATGAACTAAGCTCACATATCTTGCAAATAATATTTTTTGAATTTGTTTTATAAAATTTTTTGGTACAAAGCTCACATATAAAACGAATACAATTAGAGCATCTGGACTCTGAGAATGATGTTGTCTTAAACGCGCAGTGAAGACATAAATCATTTCCAAATTTGAGAATTTTATCAAACATTTCGCTTCTGTATAAGTCATTAGACTTTAAATTTGTAAGTGAAACGTTCGACACATACGATTCTGCAAACTGTAAATTAAAATTCCGCAATTGTAATCATCCAATTGCTTGTGATGTTGTATTAAAGCCACTGAATAATTTTCTTCTGGCTTCAAGCGTTTTAACATTCTGAGATAGTAATTTTCAAACACACTAACCCAATGTGGTTTCCCAAATGGGTCTAAAAGACTATCTCGTTTTCGTTTGATTAATAAATAGTATATAAAATGATTTGAAACAATGAGGTATTATTAAATTGGTATTATTATTTAAACCACTTTTAATAACCTCCTCATTATTGAAGCAATTTTATTGAGTTGACAAGGCAAGTTTATAAAGATTCATCCCATTTTCGTATAAAATGGCTGTTAGGCAAACATCGACAATAAAATTTGTTAGCCACTGGCAGCCGTTTAACGAAAATAAATCTTTTATAGTTATGTGAAACATAAAGGCAGGTGAATTGATGCCAGCATGTAAACATGAAAACAAAGTTTCACAAATTAAAATGTAAAGTTCTGAAATATTACTTAAATTGCTATGCTTTTTTAAAGTGGACAAATATTTCTTACATTTGAAATCCATTTTAAAAGCATTCTTGCCCTCTATTGAAGTGTAGGAATGGTCATGGCATATTAATGCCTCATGATTTTCTTTGATTTTGAATAAGCTAGAAAAATCACTTTTGAACATACTTACTTTTAATCTTTTATTTAGCGATTTTTCCAACTTTCCTTATGCTTGAAAGCTTTTCGCACGACATTCATCAAAACCTTTTTAGATTTTGATATAAAAGTTTTTCGTGGGCCTCACAACCATTTCATTAAATGGTTGCAGAGCTTTTGGCTTAGCAAGTTCAACTTGTCTCTGCTAATTAACTGGCGAATAAATTGTCCAAAGCTTTAAGCCATTTTTGTTATTCGTTTTAATAACACTATGTTTAAGTGTTCTGAAAAACGATTCTACTGAGCATTACTGGGCCTTTTTAGATTTATCAATAAAATGTCCAATAATGTTGGTCCAAAATGGCGCGTACACAATATACTTATTTATAATTAAGTCCAACATTTTGGACACATATAAGTATTTAATGTACAGAAGATGCTCTTATTTTGTGATACGAGTTCCTGTACTTCTGTACGTATTTTTTGAAATTTAACTCTAAATGGAATTTTTCAGCAATACACTGCAATGTTTGATCTTTAATAACATTGTTAGTTCCTCCAAAATTATATTATCCATTAGTTATGTTGGATGCTCAGAATAATTTGAAAAATAATGAATAGCATCATCCACATTTTTATCAATATTTGGGAAAGAAGAATGATTGCAATATATTTGAACCATTCTTCTAAATCTCCAGTATTGTTTATTGAGTAAGCACAACCCAAAGCGTTTGTTAAAAACGTTCTGAGTTTAATATTGTTCAAGCCAACAACTTCGTCTATGTTAAGACACATAATTTTGCAGTAATGGCTTGTACAAAATTGAACACAGACTTTGGGCATAGTGCCACTAATAATAAACGAAATTATAACAAATTTCGTTATATGTCGCTAGATCTATGTTATTATACTCTTTAAAATGGCCCCAATTATTGCAAAACTAACATCGGTGGTTATTCTTCTGCAAAGAGTCCATTTCAGCTTTTTTTTTGCAAAACTCCCGCAGATCATATAAAAATCTGCCTATGTGCCTATGCATGTGCGACAGGGAAAACAATTTTACTGTCTGATATATGAGCAACCAATGAATATAAAAATATACGTTTTTTAACGAAGCTTATCGGTTTCACTATATTTCCAGTAGCATCAATATGTAGAGTGTGCGGTTTTATATGGGTCAAAAGCATATTTATATGTTCTTTGTCCCATAAGAAAACTTCTAGTTTCGTGGAAAGAAACTGAATAAAATGAGAAAACCCATTGGAAATCATATCGTAGGCATCCTTAAACGGATCCTTCTCGAAATCCAATTTTCGATTTTCCTCCAAAATTAAATTTCTGTAAAGGTAATTTCTCATTGGTAATCTGGTCATTACCAACTCTAGCTCGAGACATATTGAGACTGTTTAATTTTGGGATCTATATTCAAACGCAGTTCTGTTTCTAATAGCAGCCTTTTCAATAAATCTGTTAATAGATCTGGACTGCGTTGATTTTTTATATCCAATTGTCTGGGAAATTTGTGGACTACTTGTGTATACATTAACAAGCCCATCATAAGACCCATGAAACAAAATGTGGTTGCATGATGGATGTTTACAGTATCCATATGCAACAAACGACCTTTTGTTTAATCTTACATTTTTAAAATATAAAACACACGCATTATTAAAAGAAGTGTTTCGAAGAATGTGTTCTATACTTGCTTTTGGAAAAATACGACATAATTCATTTAAAGCGACTTTAAATAGAGAAATACTCATTTCAGTGTCAAAATTTTTGCAATCTGAAAATGTTGCTTGACTTTTCAAATTAGCTATTAAATGAACTGATCTGTTTAAGCTTTCGTTAGATTTGTAGCATTTTTCCTAAAGCATTTAATGCACCTTCAACATAGCTTGCGTCCATAATATTATTGGACGAACTATTATCAGTGCAACTAAATATAGAAATATTATTAGTGTCTATGTTTGACATATAACTAATAATATTACTATTAATGATCAATTTTGAACTAGAAATAATATTAGTGTCTATGTTTGACATATCACTAATACTATTAATATCTAAGTTCAAAATGTTAAACTTACTCTTATTTTCCTGAATATCCTTTAAGCGTTTCTCCCGAATCTGAAAAAAAAAATCATTTTATAATACATATTGGGCCTATATAATAAGAACACTTACTCGCTTAAAACTTTTGTTTATAATTTTTCTCTGGTGAACATTATCTGTCAGTTGAACACCGGCCCAATTTTGCTCTATAAGCTTATTGTTAACAATAAGAAATCTATATTCAAAATCAGGCTGTCTTAGATTTTCAACTGGAGATATTATGTTCAGGTCGATCGCATCCTCAATAGCATTTCTGAATAGGTTTCTGGAAAAAGTTTATTTTTTATTTAAAAGAGTACGCAATACGAAAAACAACGAATATTTTAATATGCATCGTACATAAGTGTGTGTATTTTTTTGTAAAAAAATTCTAAAATAGTTTTCACAATTTTAAAATATAAGATATAATTTTATCTTTTACATGTGTGTATCGGATTAATGTAGCTATTAATATATTTAAACAAACTTGTACTGAGCTGGGTATACAAGAACTTGAATGCAAAATCTCAACATCTTTTACACTCATACAGACGGACAGACGAACACTTGCACAAAACCAATATCCCCTTTTCAGGATGTATAACCACACACACTTATACAAACATACAAGCACTGCCTATAACATATAATTAAAAGACATACCTTTTTGCCAATTCTCGAAACATTTTAAGCTACTTTTTAGATACAAATCGCGCACAACAATTTCTCTTTATGTTTTTCACACATAAACAGACTTTTCGGAATGCAGCTTTAAAGTTCCGTTATGTACAAGACTGCCACCTAGTTTAATATCGACGCATATTTGCGAATCAGGTTGGCAGCCCACATTAACATATGGCGACAATGCGCCAAAATACATTATGCTAATTACTTAGAAAATGCCTGCTTAACATAAACATATTCTATTAAAATTGACATGGATGTAAAAATTTTGTAAATATTTGGTAATTTTCATTCATAAAAATTGAAATGATCACGACAATTTGCATCAATCAGGCAGCCTTTATTTACATATGTACATACACAATGCTGCCACGTTGTTTTATGTATTTGATTTCAGCTAAAATGGCAAATTTACTAAAATGCAAATTCTCAAAACTGTCTGATAGAAATTGATGAAAGTTGCAGCAAAATGTTAGTAAAATTAAGCCCTATACTCCCACATACCGTGCATCTGGGGCCGCGCATAAAAGTTAGATATACGCATATAATCCGAGCCATATCAGTCAGCTTTCTGTTGCGTAGTAGTTCAGTTCACGTTGGAGCTACTAGTTCGATAGGACTTGCTCATGAACTTTTTGGGGTTAATTTACAATTAATTAATTTTCTCAAAAACTGTCTGATAACTTTCTTTAAATTAAATTGAAATAGCTTCTCCAAACTTGTAGCTTTAATTTGCTATGTGCCGCTTTTTGGCCCGTTCCTCCTGAGAAAAGATTTTGAGGTTTGAGAACAAGGCATAGATTTTGGCGTTCATTTTGTATGAGCCTTTCACTGAGGTAGCTGCGTTCTTTCCAAAATATCTCAAAAACGTCCTGATAACTTTTTCTAAATATGGTCCCATTAGAAAGGTGAAATTGTGGGCTTTAATCGTGCATTAGCGGTTTTCGGGGCCGTCCCCCTGAGCTTAGATATTTAAGAAATGGTGAAAATGTAAACTTTTTCACTTATTATCTTTACTTGTTTTACCCCAATCAAAGGCTGAAATTGCCAAAATATTGCTTAAAACTATAAATAAAACAATTATCTACAATTCTGCATCATTACTTTATTGATTTAATGTCGAAAAACATTTAAAAATGATGAAATTCATAACTGGTTCCGACTCATGAACCAAGTTTCGCTTTTCGTTGCTGGCGAACCGTTGCTATCTTGCTGGCACAGCAAGCGATACACAAAACATGCATGCTATGAAATACCCTTTAGCTTTAAAAAATTATTGTCTTTAATATTTTATAAAGAAAAACAATGTAAATCTAATAAATTTATAAATGTAGATAATAAAAAAAATGCGATGTATTGTTTTTATAATTTTAAATATTTATTTGTGCTTAAAATTTCTTCATTAAAAAATTTATTTATACAGGGTATTAGAGCTTACATACAAATTTTAAAGGGAAGCAACTTATAAACAAAGCGATGTTGTCAATTCTCTCAGTACCCCATACATATGCACACACTTATTGTAAGATGCACGCATACATGGTAATCAGCCTGCGCGCCCGACTACATCTGTCTCTGTCTGGCTACATAAGGAGATGAGTGTGTAAAGAGGGCAAGATGAATATTTGTTATTTCGTATGACTTCTCGACGCGGAGTTTTGTTTTGATGCACACATGCATGCATATATATGTGAATGTGTGCATGCGTGTATATCATAGACTTTGTGTTGTGGCACACGACCTATCTCAATAATTTAAAAGAATTAGGTCACAGCAGAAAAGATTATGGGGCGTAAGATAAATATTTAATTATATTATTATAATTATATATATTTATTTAAAATACATTTGAAATTTAAACAGTCTATTCTTAAAATTTATTTAATTTTATTTTATTTGTATACTAAATATGCAAGCTTTATTATACTTGCAGTAATTATATTAGCTTTAAATATCATTTGTATGTAATTTCAAATAAATTTAATTAAAAAATAAATTAATACACATATGAAAATTATTCAATAAATTATTTTGAAAGACGCCGCTCGAATTAGCTCCCGATATACGTACATGGTATTCTTATGTACATTTGTATATAATACCCGGTACCCAGGGAACACCACGTGGAGGCCATCACACAAGTGTAATGGGGTCATAAGTAATACAACCTACGAGTCGACTTGAAATGTTAAATTAAAATTTTTAACTTAAATCATTTCCATGTTCCCCAAAAATTTACAAAAGCAAGTTACTCATCTAGCAACTTGTTCACTGACCTACCTTAAGAGAAATTTTTAAAATACCCTAATTTTTTAAATTCTTCGAGAATTGAACTATTTATTCTTACAAGTTATTCAACTATAATTTAAAGTATGAAAATAAAGAAAAGAAATAAAGAAGAAAATAAAATAAAGAATTTATTCAAAAACTATTATTTTAAAAATGAAAAAAAGAAAAGAAATAAAAAAGAAAGTAAAATAAAGAAAAGAAATAAAGAAAATAAAGATTTTTATAATTCAAGAACTATTCTATACTAGAACATTAAACTATCTATTCTAATGATTTTTTGAACTTTCTGTATAAGAGTAAAAGTAAAGAAATTAACTAAAATTCTAAAATAATATGAGACTTAATTAATGTCACAAATCTAAAGAATCAAGTTTTTCTATACTAACCAAAAGATAGATGCAAGTTGCTCATTTAGCAACTCACTCGCCCTATACTAACCAAAAGATAGATGCAAGTTGCTCATATAGCAACTCACTCGCCCTATACTAACCAAAAGATAGATGCAAGTTGCTCATTTAGCAACTCACTCGCCCTATACTAACCAAAAGATAGATGCAAGTTGCTCATATAGCAACTCACTCGCCCTATACTAACCAAAAGATAGATGCAAGTTGCTCATTTAGCAACTCACTCGCCCTATACTAACCAAAAGATAGATGCAAGTTGCTCATATAGCAACTCACTCGCCCTATACTAACCAAAAGATAGATGCAAGTTGCTCATTTAGCAACTCACTCGCCCTATACTAACCAAAAGATAGATGCAAGTTGCTCATATAGCAACTCACTCGCCCCTATACTAACCAAAGATAGATGCAAGTTGCTCATATAGCAACTCACTCGCCCTATACTAACCAAAAGATAGATGCAAGTTGCTCATTTAGCAACTCACTGCCCTATACTAACCAAAAGATAGATGCAAGTTGCTCATATGCAACTCACTCGCCTATACTAACCAAAGATAGATGCAAGTTGCTCATTTAGCAACTCACTCCCTATACTAACCAAAAAAGATAGATGCAAGTTGCTCATAGCAACTCACTCGCCCTATACTAACCAAAAGATAGATGCAAGTTGCTCATTTAGCAACTCACTCGCCCTATACTAACCAAAAGATAGATGCAAGTTGCTCATATAGCAACTCACTCGCCCTATACTAACCAAAAGATAGATGCAAGTTGCTCATTTAGCAACTCACTCGCCCTATACTAACCAAAAGATAGATGCAAGTTGCTCTTATAGCAACTCACTGCCCTATACTAACCAAAAGATAGATGCAAGTTGCTCATTTAGCAACTCACTCGCCCTATACAACCAAAGATAGATGCAAGTTGCTCATATAGCAACTCACTCGCCCTATACTAACCAAAAGATAGATGCAAGTTGCTCATATAGCAACTCACTCGCCCTATACTAACCAAAAGATAGATGCAAGTTGCTCATTTAGCAACTCACTAAAATAAGAACTAAATAAATATTGAACTACTTATATTTTGTTTGTTTTTTGTATTCTATGTCTTAAGAATTTTAAGTTTCCTTTCTTTTTATTATTTCTATTTAAAGACTAGCTACTTTATCTGTCAACCACTTACAATTTTTTCTTATTAATATTAAAATGAACTGATTAAGTAAGTGTCTCCTGTGCTCGTAACACGTATTAGTATGAAAACCAATCTGAGTATACATCTATCTTTTCGGTAGATAAAATGCATACTTGCATGATTTTCTTTTTTAAGTTAAATATGTGAGGCTTTTTATCAAAATATTTCTTAAAACTCCAAAGTGAATTTTACTAGATTATAAAAATAATCTGATGGAGTTTTAAGCATCAAATTTTGGTTCACATAGCCAAAATTTTTATTTAAAATATGGTACTCAGAATAGCATTCAACCTCTTCTGTCGGTTTGACAAGTTGGGCACATATTTCACAGTCATTCTTTTGAAGTAACTTATGTAATAAGTACCCAGCATAATACCGTAGAGCATTATCATTAGAAGCATCTTCAATACTTAAAATCTTTGCTTCTAATAATACTTCTAATTCTGTATCCTCATCAGATGAAATCAATTCATCGTTATTCCCATTAAAATTATTTATGAGTGCGGTTGATGTTGTTGTTATATTTGCAACTTCTTCAATTATATTGCACAACATTGTATCTTCATCAGGCGCACAGTTCCCAGACACTGACGTTGAAGTTAAAATTTTCATCGACAGCATCTTAGACATAATAATGTTAAATTCAAACATAGACGGATTTGTGTTTGTAGCACCTCGAGCCCTTATTAAATAGAACAAATTTTCCAAAGGGTCTTGGTTAAGCCTTGAACTTGCAATGGAGGAAAGCTCTCACTCCAAACGGTATCCGCCAAAGAAAGTATTGATGATATTGTTTGAATCATACCGTCAATACAATGCACATGTTATTCCCGCATTTCTACACTGAAAAAAAAGACCAACTTCTAAAATCAAGAACATTCATCTTAAATATTTTGATCTTAAAATAAGATTATTTTAAGACCAAATTACTAAAACTAAGATTATTAATCTAAAAAATCTTAAAATCTTAATATAAGAATAAAAATCTTAAATTGTTAGGAAAGTATAAATAGGTACTATCTCAAACAGATGATGGCACCTGTGGCCCTCTGGTTAGAGAGGCTTCAGTTGTGAAGCAGTAGGCGGCGGATCCCCCTCGCAACAAAATTTAACATTTATAAAATTACTAAAACAGAATAAAATATAAATAAATCAAATTTAAAAATAAAAAAAATATAAATATAAAAATAATTTTCATTTATTTTATTTTTTGATTTAAATTTTAAGAACATTTATTCTTAAAATAAGAACTTGGTCTTATTTAAAATGTTCTTAAATCAAGATGTTCTCTTAATTCAAGAATTTGATGTTCTCGACGCATTTTTTAGACCAAAAATCTTAGTTCTGAGACCAAAATCTTGATTTTAGAACATTTTTTTTATCAGTGTAATAGGGTATCTTTAACAATATTATTTTGTTGCAACGCACTCCTATATGGATTTCTATCGAATAAAACATGACTATTTAAGCAATCAAATAGTTTGTTAATTTTTTCAATAAAAGTCACCTATGCGAAGTCATTTTCCTTGCAATGTGAAAAACCACCAGAATTGATCACGGTTTACAATGCAGCAGCGACACTGTGACTAAGCACCTGAGTGGCATACTTTACTTTGATTTTTTGAAAACAATTGGGAGAAACGTATTTGAAGTCAATTTGGGGCATAAGCGAGTCGAATTTTTACTGTCAATATCAAACAGTTCCCTTATAATTTTACATGAAATTATGCCATCTGGAGTAATTAAATCCCGCTTTAAAATTATATTTCTTAGAGATTTAATTAAATGAGGAGAATCGAAAATTGCAATATTTTCCTATCGTTAACAAAAAAAGCTTGTGTATTTTCATGAACACCCATCTCTTAAAACGGCTCTATATTATTTTGACGCAAACAATCGCTCTTACATTCAGAATAGATTGTAAATCAATATTGGTTTCCAGTTGGTTCATAAGAGCTTCATGTTTTTTGCCGTTGGCGTAGTAACGGTGTAACTCAAAACATATATTTTCAATTTTCGTACAATCCTCTCACCATAAAAAAACACACTTGTTCCAAAAGCCGTGTTGTTTGGTGCCTGTTCAAAACCTTCAATTTCGTCAAGAGAGAAATTATATTGAAGGCCTGATTTGATTTTAATTTCATCAAATACCAAAACTGCCTCTTATCCCAAATTACTCATTCTATCAACAATTTGTTTCAAATTTTCAAGCAAAATGGGATTAAAACCAGGCTTCATATTCTTTAAAACCGCCATCTCGAAATCGTTCTAATTGACGGCAGCCATAATTTAAAAACATCCCAAAGATATACGTAAGTTCTTGCCGAGTAAAAGTATATGTTTTGTGTAATCTGTCTTTCAGCTATATTATACCCATTTTTCTTCTTCAAAAGCAATTTACATAAAACCTTTGCTTCATCAGAAACATGAGACATATTCGAAATAAATACGAGATAATTTTTTAAAGTTTTTGGTTTTGGAAATTTCCGAAAGACTTTTAGTCGTAAAAATGATTTTTTTAAAGCGATAAACCTATCTTTTAGCTTATCAAAACGTTCCTTTTATAAAAAATAAGTTAAAGGGTATATTGTGTTCGTTGGAATGTATGTAACAGGGAGAAGGAGGCATCTCCGACACTATAAAGTATATATATTCTTGATCAGCATCAATAGCCGAGTCGATATAGCCATGTGTGTCTGTACGTCTGTCCGTCTGTCCGTCCGTCCGTCCGTCCGTCCGTATGAACAAAAGGATCTCAGAGACTATAAGAGATAGAGATACCAAACTTTCACTCACAGACTTCTATATACCCCACGCAGATCAAGTTTGTTTCAAATTGAAGCTACGCCCCCCTCCGCCCCCGCAAATAGCGAAAAACCTTTTGCTCGTCTGTTTGAACAAAGGATCTCAGAGACTATAAGAGAAACGTAACCAAATTTGACAGACAGATTTCTATATACCTTACGCAGATCAAGTTTGTTTCAAATTTAAGCCACGCCCCCCTCCGCCCCCGAAAATCGCGAAAAACCACCACACCCACAGTTTTTATGATAATACGTTTTTTGTAAAAATAAACGTTATCTATTAGTATTATCTATTATCCCACTGAATTGCATCAAGATCGGACAAGTAGAACGGCAGTTATGGCGATTTAATGTTTTCAAAGTAATTTCTTTAAACAAAAGGATCTCAGAGTCTAAAAGAGATAGAATAACCAAATTTGGCTCGCAGATTTCTCTACACACCACGCAGGTCAAGTTTGTCCTACATTTTTATCACGCCCCCCTCCGCCCTCGCAAATCGCGAAAAACCACCACACCCACAGTATTTAAGATAATACGTTTTTGTGGGTATTAGAGTTGCAAGTTGCTTTATCTATTATCCTATAAAATCGCTGCAAGATCGGACAAGTAGAACAGCAGTATTTACATGCCGAAGCTCTTGAAGCAAAATTAGCTCCTTAGAGTATGCAATAGTTTTAAGATTATTAGACTCAACAAAAATGCATCAAATAATTCTCAACTGGTTCTGACGACGCAAATATGACATTCGGCTTGAATCGCTACTCGACTCAACCCAAATGGTACCGATGAATCTTCAATGATGATGGAACTGGCATCTATCGAATCGTATTGAGCATACTACTTGCATTTATGCAAGTGTAGTATGTTGTTGAGCGTGTCAAGTCACCAGTTACCATATAGAGAGGTCGCTAGCCAAGGGGATTGACATTTAGCAAAATTATAAACCTGAAGAAGTTGCTAATTTAAAAGTTTTTTAATCGACAACTAAGTAGTAACAGCAACACAATATGCCAAGCAAACTTTTCTGTCATTCTTGTGCCTAAGAATTCTCAACTGGATTCAGGCAATATAAAATAACAAAAATTAATAATAACAAAATCCTTTTTTCTTAAAAAAAAAAATTCTTAAAAAAATACTTTTATACATATTTAAGTTAAGTAACGGGTATCCTATAGTCGGGATCTCGACTATAACCTTTCCTTCTTGTTTTTATTAAATCTGTCCAACATTTTAAAATAATATATTTTTCTTTGTAATATGTCTCATTTTGCTGCATTTAAGACAATTTGCACAAAACTCAGAATTAGAATTTGATGGATTTAAATCCAACAAGCAACCCATTTCTGGGTTTTCTGATGATCTTTGAACATTAAAAGTTCACCAATGAAATTTTCATCAGTTTCCTCACAGCGTTCTTGAACGAGCTCTTGCAAAACGCATTCGTCATTATCGCAAGGCTGTGCATACTCTTGAGGAGTACTGGCCCTTTTATAAACGTTATAAGGTTCAATGGGGTCACAATCGTCTACAAAGTCATACGGTTCACTACCAACAGCACTAGACAATGTCGAAGGAGCTTCAAATAAATATTTAGTGGGGATAGCGTCTTTCTTTAGTCTTTCTTTTCCTAAATATTTGCTCTCGAAATGCCGATCACAAATATGTGTAGATTTCCTATTAAAATTGTCATCTAATCGACAACTAAAAATCCATTTATTAAAATATAAATCGTTAGATGGAAATGTAAACAATCGAACAGGAAAATCTTTAAAGCTATTTCTATAGCTCCGAAGGCATGAACTAATAATACACCTATTACCATTTTATTTTTGCAAGTCTTTTGCAGCCATTTTGCTTTTTTTATATGTTGATATCAAAATCTCATTAAAAATAAAACAAATCAATGTGTATCAAATGTGTAGCTGCACATACAAACACACGCAAAATACAAAAAGAGAAAACGATGTGCACTTATATATAAGGTGCATTTCATATTCATAGCGCCACTAAAAAAATTTGTTCTATTTCTGAAACGGTACATTTTTCACTGTTATGATGTTCTATACCTTGATGTAATTTTTCCTCATGTAATTTTAAACTCATTTCCTTGAAATCTGCATAGCTTTCTATATTTTTCTTTAATGCTGTTTATTTGGTCAATTTATTTTTTTATTTGTTGAGATATCTGAAAAAAACTTAAAGAATACGCATCTGGGCTATATTAGATGTTATGCATCCTGACCAAGTTTTGTTAAAATCGGTCTTCTATGTCATACAGCTGTCATATGAACGATAAGTTCAAAATAAAGTTTTAGTATGACAAATTTCTTGGTTGAGATATCTCAACCAATCTAACAATGTATTATCTGGGCTGGTATTATTTGCATGTGGCACGCTTATCACATTCACATTCACATGTGCCAACAACCACAATGCGCTGCACATTAATATGTAGACTTTACAGAACAGCATCTAGCGAAATACTTATTAATAACCCCCAATGTACAAACAAATCTATGATTTCTTACCTAAGACCCAAGGAGCTATCAGCTCTTCATACATCTTATGAATGAATTCTTCGCAATAGACCAGTGCACAAGATATCAAAGTGAGGTTTGGCATGTCATCATCCAAATATACTGTCATTATTGAACTTCTCTTGCGCCCTTCGCGAAGATTGAATACGACATGGTCGTCCGCGGCTCTGGCCTGAAACAACAGGATTTTTCCGTTTCGTATATACTGTAAACTGTATTTGTGGTTATGTTTATAGCCTTCCGGCAATTCTTCGGTCACTTGCAGATCAACCGGGATGTTAACGTTGGATTGCGTTCCAACACACAGTACTTTTAGTTTCTTCATAATAGTAAAATGCACCATGAGTACACTTAAATCATTTTTAGTATGGACGTTCGACTCCGAATTCTTGAACAAAGATTCCCAACCAAAGAGGAAAGAAAAGTCGAGGACCATTTTGAAAATTTGGAACTTTTTACTTCTGCTGACTGATTCAAAGTGATTGTACAAACTAAAATCTCTGTAAATTTTCATATGTACATATCTACAATGACTTTACAAAAATTGCTATATTCCGATAACTATAAGCTTAACAATCGATAAAATTCATGTGTAACATAATCAGGATACTACAACAATGGAATGGAACACCATGTTTACGACGCTTGATTAGCGACGTAAACATTTATTTTTTCACTTTAATGCAGCGGTGGGCACGAAATTTGCAATCGTGAGCACTACAACAACATCTACAACAAACACAACTTCTGAAGTCATAAATCAAAGCAAAATGAACACTTTTATGACTCTCTGCGTCGCGACGAAAATCTGTGTGGTTGTTGTTTTCTTCAATGAGGCAAAAAAATTATACACTAAAAGAAATTATTGAGTGAATTATTTTATTCGTTTATTAGTTTTTCAAAATCTACTTCATCTTTACTAATTGATGTTCGCAGTAAGTCAGACAGATTAATATCACTTAACTTATTTCTATAAAGGTTTTTAATATGTTTTATATGTGAAAATGCAGCTTCACACACATATGTGCTTGCAAAACTTGCCTCCAACTTAAGCATCGAAGACTTTAAAATGGGATACTTTTCTTCAGAAACCTTCCTCCAAAATTCTGTTCCTGATTCCTTTACTGCCAGCATTTGGTGGTCGGATTGCAAATCACAGAGCTCCATTTGATATTTCGGCTCTTGGTTTTCTAGGTCAATATCTTTGGGACTTAAAAATATACGAATCAAATTTTTGATTTCGACAAAATCGTTGAATCTCTCTGAAAAAAGGTCTCGCATTTGTTGTATGGATTCAATATAAGTAGCAAAACTGAGAGCTGGATATTCTGTGTATAATTCACGACAAGAAAGGAAATGATTCAAGCCATTATTACACAAATCAGCTTGCAAAATAACCATTTTTTTTTTTTTGAAGCTGCGAATGTAAAATATTCAAATACATTGTAAGATCCGTTAAAAATGCCACTTCGGAAAGAAAATTTGGATCTTCAAGCTTTTCAACCAATTCTTTTGAATTTTTAACCTGCTCCTTTAGAAACAATACAATTTCATTTCTTAGAGCGAAAAATCTTTCAAGGCACTTGCCCCTGCTAAGCCAACGAACCTCGGTAAACATTTTGAGGTCACCGTACTGGGCTTTAAGTTCGAGCAAGAGAGCTTGAAATTTCCGGTGGGTTAAGGCATTATGACCTCCTCTTATTTTATTTATAATTTTCACCACGCACTCCATTGTTTCGTTCATTTGCAAGGTTTTTGCGCATAATGCTTCCTGATGAGTAAGGCAGTGGTAAAATGGGACATCAAATTTTCTCATTTTAAATTGCCCTTGAGGCCCTTAACATCTCCGCGCATGCTTCTTGCTCCGTCGGTGCAAATACCACAAAGTTTTCAAAGCCACCGATGTCGTGGACTGATATTTCTATTGCTCGGAATATATCCAGCCCTGTGGTTGTTGTATATAGGGGAACTAAGTTTAGAAGGTCCTCTTCAACATTAAAATCTGAGTCAACGAATTTGATGAATATAAGCACCTGAGCAACATCATTGATATCAGTGCTTTCGTCTATCGCCAAGGAGTAATACCTGCATCTCTGTATTTTAATCAAAAGATTTTCTTTTAACTGACGACTAATCGCGTTTATTCGTCTTGTAACTGTTCGGCGAGAAAGCGGTACTTTTGACACTACTTTGCTCATTTCAATGCCTTTATTATCAAAGCAATTAAGCATCGCCGTGAAGGTGGATTTCACAAATTCACCGTCCTGTAGAGGTTTTGAGCTTTGGCCAGACTGTAGCTTACAACAAAAGATGCGCGTAAGATGCTCTTACTATCATCATATGCCGGTTTTAATTCGACATTAGATACTGATTTTTTCAGTAAAGCGATATTCTGCAACCTTTCACTATCACTCATAGAACCGTATACGTTTGCATGGAAATTTAAATAATATCTCCAAATATTAAAATTTTTTTTTGAGCTTCTAAGAGCTCCGCAAATAAGGCATTTAAGCATATCAGAATTATTTGTTTGCGAAAAAAAATACTTTATCTCAGTTTCAGAAGTTCCATTTATTCGCTTATCATGTGGTAAAAATAAAAATTCATTAAAACCAACTTTACTTTTTCACGCATCAAAACCAACTCAACTTTTTCACACAGTGTACAAGAAGCTGCTGAAGTCATAAATCAAAGCAAAATGAACACTTTTATGACCGTACGCGTCGCAGCCGAAACTCGAGCATTTGCTGTGTTTGTTGTTTTTTTTTATTGCGTGTCATAAATGAGTTGCGCGGCGCCAAAGTTGTTGTTGTTGTCTGAGCGTTCTGAGCAGCACGAGCAAGGCTTGCCCATCGCTGCTTTAATGCTTAGGATTCCTCGGCAGAGTTCCACGAGGAGTCCCTAACGTTTTCGTGAGGACTATGTAAGGGAATACCTAGGGAGGTGTCCTCTGTCCTCAATCCTAGGACATGACAATGTTTGAGTGCTCAACGTTTTTCCTACCATGTCCCTAGGTTTTCCCTATCGATTGGGGACAAGTCCACATGGATTCCACAACTTGTCCTTGAGGTCTGGAACTACTGGGTATTTCAATGAAACTCGCAAATTATATATTACTTTTTCAAATCGAGTTATGGTGCATTTACACTAGTTGATAAACAAGTCAACGTTGATATCAACTTTATCAATCCTAGTGTGAACAGCTGTCAACTTGATCAACTGTTGCGTTGACAGTAGATTGACAATGCGAGAATCATCAATTGTTGCTCTGAGTGTAAACACTTTGTGTCAACAGTTGAAGACACAATCGTCGCGTTGACAACACAAAATTAAGTTGAGCTCGTGTTCATTCTTTTGCTTTGTGTTGACAAACTTTATGTACAGATTGGAGGTAGCAACACTTCGCTCGCCATCCGATTTATTTAATGTTGTCTGTTATTTCAAGTGTGCAGTCTATAAAAAACAATAACTAATAATAAAATGTTATTAAAAAATAAATATTCATTTATTTATATACATATTTATTGAAAGATACATACTTCAATATCGAAAGTAGACCTGCGGCAGATATAGATTTTCGGAGACTTGTGTCCGCTTTTTGAATAAAAGGCTTCACACGTTCAAGCAAAAAATCAAAATCGTCTGGGCTCATTCGGACAAAGTCCTTAAAACGATCAGGACTATTCGATCGAAATATTGTCTCAAATGATCGGAAAAAACCACTTTCGTCTCTATCCAAATAGAGTTCTTGAACCCACATTGCTCGCTTGCGTTTTTTTAGCTCTTGCTCTTCCTCGTCCTCGAGAGCTAAAACCAAAATCACTGCTGCCGCTATTTTGCTCTTCTTCGCTGTTGCCATTGTTCTGATTTTATTGTAAGGTAAACAAATTGCATATGAATTCGTTTTAAAATACATATGCATAAGTACTTACCACTTTTTTGAATGTCAACGAATGTGGATATCAACTGGTGTAAATTACTCTCAACTTCAATATCAACGCGTTGGCATCTTGCGCGTTGCTCAACTCGAAAATTAGTTGGCAACCCGGTTTTTTTGTCAACTCTATCAACTAATGTAAACACAACAAATGCGTTGACGTTGGATATCAATTGTTGATATAGCTAGAATTGACGCTGCATCAACTAGTGTAAATGCACCATTACCCTTTAACAAGTTGTCTTGATTAGCGTTTGTTGCTCAACACTGGTCACACAAGTATGTGCTTATCGATATAGCTTATCGATTCTGGGATTCTGTATTAAGTTATGGTAGTCGGGGAAATAAAGCTCTGAAGCATTAAATTCATTTACAACTTTTTCTATACCTTGATGTAATTTTTCCTCATGTAATTTTAAACTCATTTCCTTGAAATCTGCATAGCTTTCTATATTTTTCTTTAATGCTGTTTATTTGGTCAATTTTCCTCTAATTCTGGGATTCAAGAAGGTCATGTATGTTCTTTGTATACCACAAAAAAAACCTCTACACGAGGTAAAAGGGTAGTGACGAAAGCAATTTCTAGCCCTAAAATTTCTGATATCCAATTTTGTGACGAACTAAATTCAGTTTAATCTAAAAATTTTAAATAAAAATATCAATTAATAAAACAAAAGCAAAAATTGGCATTGTGCACTGTGAGCAAATAGGGTGAGCTTCTTTGTACATAAAAATTACTTTTTGCGCAGTGCCGAATGCCAATTTTCGCTTTTTTTTTTATTAATTTATATTTTTATAAAATACAGCCGAGCATACTCTACTGTCGGAGACCTCGTACTTACTATGAAAAAAAAGTTTTTCATACTAAGACTTGGATTTCGCCCGATCAGTACTATGACAGCTATATGATATAGTGGTTCGATTAGAACCAACTATGGTCAGAATATATAAGTCTAATTTAAATGCATATTCTATTAGTTTGGTTACGATATCTCGTAAAACAAAAAAGTTTTTCATACCAAGACTTAATATTGGACCGATTGGCTATATGATATAGTGGTCCGATAACAACTAACTTCGGTCAGGATTTTTAAAACTGACTTAAGTGCAAATGCTACCAATTTGGTTAAAATATCTCACTAAACAAACAAGTTTTTCATACTAAAACCTAATTTTGACCCGATCGGTCCTATGACAGCTATATGATATAGTAGTCCGATTTGAACCAACTTTGGTCAGGATATAAAAAGCCAAATTAAATGCATATTGTATCAGTTTGGTTTAGATACCTCATAAAACCAAAAAGTTTTTCGTACTAAAACATGATTTTCGACCGATAGAAAAATGTATTTATTCGCTTAACAGGTAATATCTTCCAAACCCCTCAACCAAAATTTATGTTTCATATACCAAAAAACGCGAAATTGTACGTTTTACAACATAATAAAATTTAACAGAAATCGTTAGAGGCGTTTTGTCAAAAATCGCCAAAATGTAAGCTTAAAAACATAATATCACCTGTAAAATGTTACCTGAATACTTTAGAAAAAATTTAAGGTACGCATAAAAGCCCTCAAACATACCTTTCCAATGATATATAGAACTAATCTGTAGCTTCTATGGTTTGGAAACGGTTGGAGTTTCAATTTTAGCGGGATTTAGCGTTTTCCCGCTAAACCAGCGAGAAATTGAAAAAGTCGTAAAACAAACATTTCTAGATTTTCAAAGAGGAATAAATCCCCATCATTACATCTAAGCTTTTTTAGCGCTTTGATACAAACAGACAAAAAAAGAAACTAACTTTTCATTTCATTTTGAGAAGTCCACTAAAAATTTCAAATTTATTTATCTTTTGAACCAGTTAACGGATTTGGGTCATCGAGGTAGCAATCGACGCGTATTTTTGATACAAATTTTTAAAAAATAAATAATTTTACCAAAAAGCCCCAACGGGTCCACAAGCTGCGATCATAAAAATTTTTCCCCTCCCACTTACACCCCCGTATCTCATGGCCCAGGTGAATTAGAAAAAGTATTAGTATGCCATTTTGTAAGTTAGGACTAAACCTTTCGATCGGTACATAACTCGATCTGATCGGACAGTCGTAGCAAATTTTCCAACTTAGCTGTATATATTGTTAGTCGCCTTTCGCACCCTTCGTGCTGCTTTCGTCACTAACGCGAACTGCCGTCCGCAGTGATTAGCGCGAAGTCACGATCGTCAGTAATATAAATTGTTGTATTTTTGGTTCCTACGACGTTTTCTAGTATGTCTTTTACTTCTGTTTAATTTATTGGCGATACGTATTCTATTTGCGTTATGTTTTTATTGAAATATTTTTCTGTTTTTATCATATACTCAGTTTCTTTAACCATTATAATTTGCTTATTGTAATGATTTATTGTTCTTTCTGTTATCTGAATATACTGACTATTATCTTCTGATCTGACTATCGTTATCTTTACTATGCGCGTCTCCTATAAATGTTTCATTGATTTTTATTCTGGACAAAGCGTCTGCAACATGATTTTCTTTTCCTTGTATGTGTTTTATTTCAAAGTCAAATTCGTTGAACTTTTTTTTTCCACCTTTGAAGTTTCATGTTGGGTTCTTTAAGAGATTCCAACCAAACTAAAGGTTTGTGATCTGTCTGTACTGTAAATCGGCGTCCATATAGATAAGGTCGAAAATATTGTGTAGCCCATACTATGGGTAATAACTCTCTTTCAATTGCTGAATATCTGGTTTCATGTTCATTTAGAGTTCGACTGGAAATACATATTGGTTTATTTTCTTGTGCCAAAACGGCACCTGATGCAAAATTACTTGCGGGTGTAGTGTTTGCGCCAAAGAAAAAGAAGAAGAATAACGACACACTTGGGCACGCATTTGTGATAAACATAAATGAGCTTAGAAATGAACCCCGGAGGATAAGGTACACATGTATAGTGATAAAGAGAGAGAGAAAGAGAGAGAGAGAGAGAGCGATAGAGGGGAGAGAGAGGAAGTCAATACTACAGTTGGTATCAAGTATCAGGCCAAGCACAACATTATACAAATGATATGACATTAGATAAGCCTAAGTGCAAATTGGCTTACAAACCGGGAATTGTCTGCTCGACTTTTTCTCTCCATTGTTTTCTACTTTTTTTTTTATAACCTGTGACCATTAAAAATGGACAAAAAGTGTATAATGTGTTTTTGGGAGAATGATTTTAAGGCAGAAGGGGGCAGACTCCCTAACGTATATAACTATTCTTGATCAGGATCAACAGCCGAGTCGATTTAGTCATGTCCGTCTGTTTGAACACGTCGATCTCAGTAACCATAAGAGGTAGACACTTCCAACTTGGTATGTAGGTTCCTGGATATCATAGGCAGATCAAGTTTGTCTTTTTTTTTTGAATCGGACCACTATATCATATAGGTGCCATAGGAACGTCACATCGAAAAAGAAATTTTAGTATGGAAAGTTTTTTATTTGTTGAGATATCTGAAAAAAACTTAAAGAATACGCACCTGGGCTATATTAGATGTTATGCATCCTGACCAAGTTTGGTTAAAATCGGTCTTCTATGTCATGCAGCTGTCATATGAACGATAAGTTCAAAATAAAGTTTTAGTATGACAAATTTCTTGGTTGAGATATCTCAACCAATCTAACAATGTATTATATGGGCTGGTATTATTATTCATAACAACATCTGCATCTGTATTTGCATGTGGCACGCTTATCACATTCACATTCACACTCACATGTGCCAACAACCACAATGCGCTGCACATTAATATGTAGACTTTACAGAACAGCATCTATACTTATTAATAACATCGAAATACTTATTAATAACCCCCAATGTACAAACAATTAATCTATGATTTCTTACCTAAGACCCAAGAAGCTATCAGCTCTTCATACATCTTATGAATGAATTCTTCGCAATAGACCAGTGCACAAGATGTCAAAGTGAGGTTTGACATGTCATCATCCAAATATACTGTCATTATTGAACTTCTCTTGCGCCCTTCGCGAAGATTGAATACGACATGGTCGTCCGCGGCTCTGGCCTGAAACAACAGGATTTTTCCGTTTCGTATATACTGTAAACTGTATTTTTGGTTATGTTTATAACCTTCCGGCAATTCTTCGGTCACTTGCAGATCAACCGGGATGTTAACGTTGGATTGCGTTCCAACACACAGTACTTTTAGTTTCTTCATAATAGTAAAATGCACCATGAGTACACTTAAATCATTTTTAGTATGGACGTTCGACTCCGAATTCTTGAACAAAGATTCCCAACCAAAGAGGAAAGAAAAGTCGAGGACCATTTTGAAAATTTGGAACTTTTTACTTCTGCTGACTGATTCAAAGTGATTGTACAAACTAAAATCTCTGTAAATTTTCATATGTACATATCTACAATGACTTTACAAAAATTGCTATATTCCGATAACTATAAGCTTAACAATCGATAAAATTCATGTGTAACATAATCAGGATACTACAACAATGGAATGGAACACCATGTTTACGACGCTTGATTAGCGACGTAAACATTTATTTTTTCACTTTAATGCAGCGGTGGGCACGAAATTTGCAATCGTGAGCACTACAACAACATCTACAACAAACACAACTTCTGAAGTCATAAATCAAAGCAAAATGAACACTTTTATGACTCTCTGCGTCGCGACGAAAATCTGTGTGGTTGTTGTTTTCTTCAATGAGGCAAAAAAATTATACACTAAAAGAAATTATTGAGTGAATTATTTTATTCGTTTATTAGTTTTTCAAAATCTACTTCATCTTTACTAATTGATGTTCGCAGTAAGTCAGACAGATTAATATCACTTAACTTATTTCTATAAAGGTTTTTAATATGTTTTATATGTGAAAATGCAGCTTCACACACATATGTGCTTGCAAAACTTGCCTCCAACTTAAGCATCGAAGACTTTAAAATGGGATACTTTTCTTCAGAAACCTTCCTCCAAAATTCTGTTCCTGATTCCTTTACTGCCAGCATTTGGTGGTCGGATTGCAAATCACAGAGCTCCATTTGATATTTCGGCTCTTGGTTTTCTAGGTCAATATCTTTGGGACTTAAAAATATACGAATCAAATTTTTGATTTCGACAAAATCGTTGAATCTCTGTGAAAAAAGGTCTCGCATTTGTTGTATGGATTCAATATAAGTAGCAAAACTGAGAGCTGGATATTCTGTGTATAATTCACGACAAGAAAGGAAATGATTCAAGCCATTATTACACAAATCAGCTTGCAAAATAACCATTTTTTTTTTTGAAGCTGCGAATGTAAAATATTCAAATACATTGTAAGATCCGTTAAAAATGCCACTTCGGAAAGAAAATTTGGATCTTCAAGCTTTTCAACCAATTCTTTTGAATTTTTCACCTGCTCCTTTAGAAACAATACAATTTCATTTCTTAGAGCGAAAAATCTTTCAAGGCACTTGCCCCTGCTAAGCCAACGAACCTCGGTAAACATTTTGAGGTCACCGTACTGAGCTTTAAGTTCGAGCAAGAGAGCTTGAAATTTCCGGTGGGTTAAGGCATTATGACCTCCTCTTATTTTATTTATAATTTTCACCACGCACTCATTGTTTCGTTCATTTGCAAGGTTTTTGCGCATAATGCTTCCTGATGAGTAAGACAGTGGTAAAATGGGACATCAAATTTTCTCATTTTAAATTGCCCCTTGAGGCCCTTAACATCTCCGCGCATGCTTCTTGCTCCGTCGGTGCAAATACCACAAAGTTTTTCAAAGCCACCGATGTCGTGGACTGATATTTCTATTGCTCGGAATATATCCAGCCCTGTGGTTGTTGTATATAGGGGAACTAAGTTTAGAAGGTCCTCTTCAACATTAAAATCTGAGTCAACGAATTTGATGAATATAAGCACCTGAGCAACATCATTGATATCAGTGCTTTCGTCTATCGCCAAGGAGTAATACCTGCATCTCTGTATTTTAATCAAAAGATTTTCTTTTAACTGACGACTAATCGCGTTTATTCGTCTTGTAACTGTTCGGCGAGAAAGCGGTACTTTTGACACTACTTTGCTCATTTCAATGCCTTTATTATCAAAGCAATTAAGCATCGCCGTGAAGGTGGATTTCACAAATTCACCGTCCTGTAGAGGTTTTTGAGCTTTGGCCAGACTGTAGCTTACAACAAAAGATGCGCGTAAGATGTTCTTACTATCATCATATGCCGGTTTTAATTCGACATTAGATACTGATTTTTTCAGTAAAGCGATATTCTGCAACCTTTCACTATCACTCATAGAACCGTATACGTTTGCATGGAAATTTAAATAATATCTCCGAATATTAAAATTTTTTTTGAGCTTCTAAGAGCTCCGCAAATAAGGCATTTAAGCATATCAGAATTATTTGTTTGCGAAAAAAAATACTTTATCTCAGTTTCAGAAGTTCCATTTATTCGCTTATCATGTGGTAAAAATAAAATTCATTAAAACCAACTTTACTTTTTCACGCATCAAAACCAACTCAACTTTTTCACACAGTGTACAAGAAGCTGCTGAAGTCATAAATCAAAGCAAAATGAACACTTTTATGACCGTACGCGTCGCAGCCGAAACTCGAGCATTTGCTGTGTGTTTGTTGTTTTTTTTTATTGCGTGTCATAAATGAGTTGCGCGCGGCGCCAAAAGTTGTTGTTGTTGTCTGAGCGTTCTGAGCAGCGCGAGCAAGGGCTTGCCCATCGCTGCTTTAATGCTTAGGGATTCCTCGGCAGAGTTCCACGAGGAGTCCCTAACGTTTTCGTGAGGACTATGTAAGGGAATACCTAGGGAGGTGTCCTCTGTCCTCAATCCTAGGACATGACAATGTTTGAGTGCTCAACGTTTTTCCTACCATGTCCCTAGGTTTTCCCTATCGATTGGGGACAAGTCCACATGGATTCCACAACTTGTCCTTGAGGTCTGGAACTACTGGGTATTTCAATGAAACTCGCAAATTATATATTACTTTTTCAAATCGAGTTATGGTGCATTTACACTAGTTGATAAACAAGTCAACGTTGATATCAACTTTATCAATCCTAGTGTGAACAGCTGTCAACTTGATCAACTGATGCGTTGACAGTAGATTGACAATGCGAGAATCATCAATTGTTGCTCTGAGTGTAAACACAGTGTAAACACTTTGTGTCAACAGTTGAATTAAGCTCGTGTTCATTCTTTTGCTTTGTGTTGACAAACTTTATGTACAGATTGGAGGTAGCAACACTTCGCTCGCCATCCGAATTATTTTATGTTGTCTGTTATTTCAAGTGTGCAGTCTATAAAAAACAATAACTAATAATAAAATGTTATTAAAAAATAAATATTCATTTATTTATAAACATATTTATTGAAAGATACATACTTCAATATCGAAAGTAGATCTGCGGCAGATATAGATTTTCGGAGACTTGTGTCCGCTTTTTGAATAAAAGGCTTCACACATTCAAGCAAAAAATCAAAATCGTCTGGGCTCATTCGGACAAAGTCCTTAAAACGATCAGGACTATTCGATCGAAATATTGTCTCAAATGATCGGAAAAAACCACTTTCGTCTCTATCCAAATAGAGTTCTTGAACCCACATTGCTCGCTTGCGTTTTTTTAGCTCTTGCTCTTCCTCGTCCTCAAGAGCTAAAACCAAAATCACTGCTGCCGCTATTTTGCTCTTCTTCGCTGTTGCCATTGTTCTGATTTTATTGTAAGGTAAACAGATTGCATATGAATTAGTTTTAAAATACATAGGCATAAGTACTTACCACTTTTTTGAATGTCAACGAATGTGGATATCAACTGGTGTAAATTACTCTCAACTTCAATATCAACGCGTTGGCATCTTGCGCGTTGCTCAACTCGAAAATTAGTTGGCAACCCGGTTTTTTTGTCAACTCTATCAACTAATGTAAACACAACAAATGCGTTGACGTTGGATATCAATTGTTGATATAGCTAGAATTGACGCTGCATCAACTAGTGTAAATGCACCATTACCCTTTAACAAGTTGTCTTGATTAGCGTTTGTTGCTCAACACTGGTCACACAAGTATGTGCTTATCGATATAGCTTATCGATTCTGGGATTCTGTATTAAGTTATGGTAGTCGGGGAAATAAAGCTCTGAAGCATTAAATTCATTTACAACTTTTTCTATACCTTGATGTAATTTTTCCTCATGTAATTTTAAACTCATTTCCTTGAAATCTGCATAGCTTTCTATATTTTTCTTTAATGCTGTTTATTTGGTCAATTTTCCTCTAATTCTGGGATTTAAGAAGGTCATGTATGTTCTTTGTATTAGCGCGAAGTCACGATCGTCAGTAATATAAATTGTTGTATTTTTGGTTCCTACGACGTTTTCTAGTATGTCTATTACTTCTGTTTAATTTATTGGCGATACGTATTCTATTTGCGTTATGTTTTTATTGAAATATTTTTCTGTTTTTATCTTATACTCAGTTCCTTTAATCATTATAATTTGCTTATTGTAATGATTTATTGGTCTTTCTGTTACCGGAATATACTGACTATTATCTTCTGATCTGACTATCGTTATCTTTACTATGCGCGTCTCCTATAAATGTTTCATTGATTTTTATTCTGGACAAAGCGTCTGCAACATGATTTTCTTTTCCTTGTATGTGTTTTATTTCAAAGTCAAATTCGTTGAACTTTATTTTCCACCTTTGAAGTTTCATGTTGGGTTCTTTAAGAGATTCCAACCAAACTAAAGGTTTGTGATCTGTCTGTACTGTAAATCGGCGTCCATATAGATAAGGTCGAAAATATTGTGTAGCCCATACTATGGGTAATAGCTCTCTTTCAATTGCTGGTTTCATGTTCATTTAGAGTTCGACTGGAAATACATATTGGTTTATTTTCTTGTGCCAAAACGGCACCTGATGCAAAATTACTTGCGTCTGTAGTGAGGGTGAATTTTTTATTAAAATTGGGTCGTATTAGTATGGGGTCACTGGCAATTAAAATCTTTAATTTACTAAACGAATTTTTATACTCTTCATTGTTTACGTCAATAGTTTGATCTCTTTTAGGATAATTTGTCATTGGTTTTGCTATTTTTGCGAAGTATCCTGCCAAACCTAGGAACGATTTTATTTCTTTTGAATTCTTTGGTATTGGATAGCGTTGGATTGGTTCTACTTTTTGTGGTTCTGGTTTAATCCCGTGGGGAGTTACGATGTGTCCTAGAAATGAAGTCTCTCTTTTTCATAAAGATGCATTTACTTAATTGTAGTTTAAGATTGTATTCCTTTAAACGATCTAAAACTTTCCTTATTGAAATCTCATGATGATGATATCATCAAAATGATGTGTTTTTTTTTTTTTTTTTGAAATTAATTTGAAATGTTTTTGTTCGCGCCAAAGAAAAGAAGAAGAATAACGACACACTTGGGCACGCATTTGTGATAAACATAAATGAGCTTAGAAATGAACCCCGGAGGATAAGGTACACATGTATAGTGATAAAGAGAGAGAGAGAGAGAGAGAGAGCGATAGAGGGGAGAGAGAGGAAGTCAATACTACAGTTGGTATCAAGTATCAGGCCAAGCACAACATTATACAAATGATATGACATTAGATAAGCCTAAGTGCAAATTGGCTTACAAACCGGGAATTGTCTGCTCGACTTTTTCTCTCCATTGTTTTCTACTCTCTTTTTTATACCCTGTGACCATTAAAAATGGACAAAAAGTGTATAATGTGTTTTTGGGAGAATGACTTTAAGGCAGAAGGGGGCAGACTCCCTAACGTATATAACTATTCTTGATCAGGATCAACAGCCGAGTCGATTTAGTCATGTCCGTCTGTTTGAACACGTCGATCTCAGTAACCATAAGAGCTAGACACTTCCAACTTGGTATGTAGGTTCCTGGATATCATAGGCAGATCAAGTTTGTCTTCTTTTTTTTTTTTGAATCGGACCACTATATCATATAGGTGCCATAGGAACGTCACATCGAAAAAGAAATTTTAGTATGGAAAGTTTTTTATTTGTTGAGATATCTGAAAAAAACTTAAAGAATACGCATCTGGGCTATATTAGATGTTATGCATCCTGACCAAGTTTGGTTAAAATCGGTCTTCTATATCATACAGCTGTCATATGAACGATAAGTTCAAAATAAAGTTTTAGTATGACAAATTTCTTGGTTGAGATATCTCAACCAATCTAACAATGTATTATATGGGCTGGTATTATTATTCATAACAACATCTGTATCTGTATTTGCATGTGGCACGCTTATCACATTCACATTCACATGTGCCAACAACCACAATGCGCTGCACATTAATATGTATACTTTACAGAACAGCATCTAGCGAAATACTTATTAATAACCCCCAATGTACAAACAATTAATCTATGATTTCTTACCTAAGACCCAAGGAGCTATCAGCTCTTCATACATCTTATGAATGAATTCTTCGCAATAGACCAGTGCACAAGATATCAAAGTGAGGTTTGGCATGTCATCATCCAAATATACTGTCATTATTGAACTTCTCTTGCGCCCTTCGCGAAGATTGAATACGATATGGTCGTCCGCGGCTCTGGCCTGAAACAACAGGATTTTTCCGTTTCGTATATACTGTAAACTGTATTTGTGGTTATGTTTATAACCTTTCGGCAATTCTTCGGTCACTTGCAGATCAACCGGGATGTTAACGTTGGATTGTGTTCCAACACACAGTACTTTTAGTTTCTTCATAATAGTAAAATGCACCATGAGTACACTTAAATCATTTTAGTATGGACGATCGACTCCGAATTCTTGAACAAAGATTCCCAACCAAAGAGGAAAGAAATGTCGAGGACCATTTTGAAAATTTTAAACTTTTACTTCTGCTGACTGATTCAAAGTGATTGTACAAGCTAAAATCTCTGTAAATTTTCATATGTACATATCTACAATGACTTTACAAAAATTGCTATATTCCGATAACTATAAGCTTAACAATCGATAAAATTCATGTGTAATAGGCTATTTCCACGACCACTCACATTTGGCTCATCTGGTCACATTTGGATGTGCCTCATTTTTGGCTTTCCACGACCGAATTTTCAACTGTCAAAGCAGTTTTCATTAGCCCGAAATAAATCAGCGGTTCGGTGTTTATTTTCATATCGAGTGCAAACAACAAAGTTAAGACAATGCAGAACAGTGAAAATAAAATGAACAAAGCCAAATTTTGGACAACTTGGCAGGCAGTGAGGACAAATGTGGACCATATGGAGCAGATGGATGATGAGGTGGAGGCGGAAATGGCAGAATTTTATAATGAAATTGTGCTGCCATCTGCCATACAGCCAACTATTCCAAAGTGTCCATCTGTACGGGAATTTGTAATAACATATCAGTTATATCGTTGTCCGGCACAATAATGTAACTATAATTGATGTACTATAGGAACGTCATGGAAAGTTTTGGGAGTGCGACGTGCCTACCAACTCGGAGGCATTTTTTAAGGAGGGTTTCCGAGTGGAAAGGAATACGTTCGAGATATTGACCGAGCGATTGAAGGGATTGACAAAGCAAGACACAGTAATGCGGAAGGCCATTCCCTTAGAGAAGCGAATTGCCATAGCACTCTACACTCTGGGGTCATCGTCGGAGTATCGCGCTGTGGGCAGACTATTCGGCGTTTCGGACTCGATGGTGTGAAAAATTATTCAAGAATTTTGCTTTGAAGTACATCGAGTTCTGGGACACGAAAATCTGCCAAAAGACTTCATGACCCAAGAAAAACTGGAGGAGTGTGTGCAAGGCTTTGAAGCGCTTGGATTTCCGCAATGTTTCGGTGCAATTGGAAGGGTTGTTTCCATTTTATGAAGCTTTTAATGAAACAAATTTCTTATAGATGGAAGCCACTTCGAAGTTCACCCTCGCGTAGCTGAAGCTGCAGATTAATTATAAATATAAAGGATGGTACTCAACCATACTTTTCGCTTTGGTGGATTTTCGGTAGAGTACAATATAAGTAATCTTTAACCAATAAACTAATTGTATATTTTTCTCTAGATATCGATTTCTTTATGTGGATGTGAGTGCCCCAGGTCGCTTCCATGATTCCCAGGTGTTTGAAAGCACAAGTTTAAAAAGGATGCTGGATTGCACAACGCTGCTTTCAGAAAATTCAAAGCGCATCGGTGGAGTCGACGTTCCTGTGGTGCTTCTTGCGGACTCTGCTTAAATTGTCAACACAGATAATGAAGCCATACCCTTCAACACAACAGAAGACGAGGAAAGGAAATCCTTTAATTATGCTCTGTCCAGATCGAGGAGAGTTGTGGAAAATGCATTTGGACAATTGAAGGCCCGGTTTCGACGAATTGGTAGAGGTGTCGACAACCATATTGACAAGGTGCCGCATATTATTTAAACTTGTTGCGTTCTGCACAATTTTTTGAATTGTCACAACAGTGACATTTCTGAAAATTTGGAGGCAGGCTCCAATGTGCGTACTCAACCTGAGAGTTCGAGTACAGCCTATGATTTCGATAGGTCCGCTGAAAACATTAGAAAAGCCCTCGCAAGATATGTTCATAATAAATAAAAATCTATAAAAAATTTAATACAAAAATATTATTTATTCATTTTTATTGTTTATTATTATTTATTTATTATTTATTTATTATTTATTATTATTTATTTATTATTATTTTTTTTTATTATTTATTATTTGCTCAAATGTTTTTCTAAGAGCTCCAGACATTTCTCTTGAAACCGCAGCGAGTTTTCATTTCGCTCGGAGCCGAGGCGCACCATCTCTTTTGTCCGCTTTTCATTCGCCTCGATGGTGGCAGCGAGCATGGCCGACTCATACGCAGTCATCTCCGTTTTTGGGTTAAACTTGGTCCTTTGTCTCTTCGCAGGTGGCCCATCGCAACCATTGGACTCCGATATACTGCTGTCCACTGCTCTTTTACTCCTTACGGACGAGCTTGTAGCCTCAGATTCGTTGCTCACTTCTATTGGCGACAGCACACTAGAGGTGAACAGCAGTATATCGGAGTCCAAGGGTTGCGATGGCTCCTTGAAGCCCGTTCTCGAGAGACCATGTTTATAAAGTTTTCCCAACTTTCATCATTGTCGACTGAAAAACAATTTCGATTAGTGAACAACATAACATATAATCATACATTTCAGCTTACCTGCAGTATCAGTACACAATGTGTGAAGTGGACCGACTTCACAGCACCCAAAATGCGGTGCACCTTGTCAAAATGTTGCCATTTTTGGTGTGAATGGTGCATTTTTTTACCTTATCCAGCTGAATGGAACTTCACAGCAAAAAATCAAAATGTTGCCATTTTGATATGAATTTCATCCCTACAAAATAATAATATGTTCTAAATATTTGTGTGTATATGAACTCACTTGTATTTTCTGGTGAGATTGTCCACCTTGGTCCGAATTTCCTTCCAAGGGACGCTGAAGTCTGCCTCCAAATGTTTTTCGCCCATTTTTTGATAAATGTGGCAGTTCAGCACTGAAGCTCTCCTCCCACAGCTCCAAGAGAATGGCCTCATGATGGCTGCTCCACTGAATAGCTGCTTTCCTTTGCTTGCTCATCTGAAAAATAAATATTTTAAATATATTTTGAAAATCCAATTGGCGCAAATTTTATACTTACATTTTCATTCAACAAATCAGCTGATTATAGTGATGATTGTTTCATTTTTCACGTGCTCATCGATAAACATCGCGTGTTCGATAGAAAAATACTAAAATTCGCAGGGGCGAATGGGAAAAAATCGGCTCATTCATTATGGATGAGCCAACATCATCATCCGGATTTTGTCCTGAAATGAAGTCCACATTCGGGCCGGATGATGAAAATGGCGTCGGATGAGCCAAATGTGCTTCGTGGAAATAGGCTATAACATAATCAGGATACTACAACAATGGAATGGAACACCATGTTTACGACGCTTGTTTAGCGACGTAAACATTTATTTTTTCACTTCCACGAGGATTCCCTAACGTTTTCGTGAGGACTATGTAAGGGAATACCTAGGGAGGTGTCCTCTGTCCTCAATCCTATGACATGACAATGTTAAAGTGCTCAACGTTTTTCCTACCATGTCCCTAGGTTTTCCCTATCGATTGGGGACAAGTCCACATGGATTCCACAACTTGTCCTTGAGGTCTGGAACTACTGGGTATTTCAATGAAACTCGCAAATTATATATTACTTTTTCAAATCGAGTTATGGTGCATTTACACTAGTTGATAAACAAGTCAAAATATCAACTTTATTAATCCTAGTGTGAACAGCTCTCAACTGATCAACTGTTGCGTTGACAGTAGATTGACAATGCGAGAATCATCAATTGTTGCTGTGAGTGTAAACACAGTGTAAACACTTTGTGTCAACAGTTGAAGACACAATCGGCGCGTTGACAACACAAAATAAGTTGAGCTCGTGTTCATTCTTTTGCTTTGTGTTGACAAACTTTATTTACAGATTGGAGGTAGCAACACTTCGCTTGCCATCCGATTTTTTAATGTTGTCTGTTATTTCAAGTGTGCAGTCTATAAAAACAATAATAATAATAAAATGTTATTAAAAAATAAATATTCATTTATTTATATACATATTTATTGAAAGATACATACTTCAATATCGAAAGTAGACCTGCGCCAGATATAGATTTTCGGAGACTTGTGTCCGCTTTTTTGAATAAAAGGCTTCACACGTTCAAGCAAAAATCAAAATCGTCTGGGCTCATTCGGACAAAGTCCTTAAAACGATCAGGACTATTCGATCGAAATATTGTCTCAAATGATCGTAAAAACCACTTTCGTCTCTATCCAAATAGAGTTCTTGAACCCACATTGCTCGCTTGCGTTTTTTAGCTCTTGCTCTTCCTCGTCCTCGAGAGCTAAAGAGCCAAAATCACTGCTGCCGCTATTTTGCTCTTCTTCGCTGTTGCCATTGTTCTGATTTTATTGTAAGGTAAACAGATTGCATATGAATTAGTTTTAAAATACATATGCATAAGTACTTACCACTTTTTTACTTTTCTCAATTATTAAAACAACACAATATCGATTAAAATCAGTTTCGACACATTCACAAGTTCGACGTCAACGAAAAATGCTAAGCAACGTGAATGTCAACGAATGTGGATATCAACTGGTGAAAATTACTCTCAACTTCAATATCAACGCGTTGGCATCTTGCGCGTTGGTCAACTCGAAAATTAGTTGGGATTTTTTTGTCAACTCTATCAACTAATGTAAACACAACAAATGCGTTGACGTTGGATATCAATTGTTGATTGAATTGACGCTGCATCAACTAGTGTAAATGCACCATTAGTATGCAAATGAGACATCGTAACCAATCTGATAGAATATACATTTAAGTTAACTAAATATTTTTTAATTTTTCCATTATTAGTTTTGTCATAGTAAGAACGGGTCTCCGACAGTCGAGTATGCTCGACTGTAGCACCGGCCCACTAGTTTTTTCATATTTTTTAAATTCAAAAATAAAATATTGCAATATTTTGCATTTTTGTTGTTGTTAGCTATGCTGCTTTATCATTGTTATTCTTTTTGTTAATCTCGCACAAAATCTCAAAGGGCTTCAACATTAAATTTGTTTAACAGATTTCATTTTTAGACCCCGTAATTAAAAAAAGTACAGGGGTCTTTTAAGTTTGTTGGAAGGAATATGTGCGTAACAGGCAAAAGGAGGCGTGGCAGACCCTATAAAGTATATAAGTTCTTGATCAGCATCAATAGCCGAGTCGATATAAGCATGGCCGCCTGCTTGTCCGTCTGTATGTGCGCCTAGATCTGTATGTGCAAGCAGATCAAGTTTGTTTCAAAATTTGGCCACGCCCCCTTTACCACCTAAAAATCGACATAGAAAATTTCATATCCAAATTATAAGAACAATTTAAAAGCTAGTGACACCCAACTTGGTAAGTAGATTCCACTATTTTGTAGACAGATCAACCTTTTTTCTATTTTCGATCGGACCACTATATCATATAGTGCGCATAGGAGCAATCGGTCGAAAATCAAGTTTTAGTATGAAAACTTTTTCTTTTATGAGATATTATAATCTGAGCTTATAGCTCATCCATCAACCCTACTTCTCGGTCAAGTTTGAGTATTTTAATAGTGTTGAGGTCTGCAATGTCCTCTGTTTGTATGACATACCTCCCTAGATGGTTACATCTACGATTGGATTAGGCAGCACATTCTGCTAAGATATGCCGTGAGGAATCCACCTCGCAATTGCAGAAACTGCAGGTTCCGTTGCTTATATTTCCTAAATTAGATAGGTGACTTTTTAATTTACAATGCCCGTCATGAGACCAGTAAGTATCTTGAGTCTAATCTTCCCCAATGAGATTACTTTTTTGAACCGCTTTGGGTTATAATTAACTAGGAGATGCTTGGCTTGTCTAAGACCTGTAGTCCCCGTCCAATACGACCGTATCGTGTGTCTTCCTATTCCACAGAACGGTTCTGGAGCTCCATTAAAACTTCTATGGCCGTTGTCGGACAGGTGCTGATAGCCCCTGTCATACATACGCAGGCCATTCGTTGCAATCTTTGCAACTGTTTCTTGACGGTGATAAGCTGTGCTCTATCACCCAGGCTATTGCTCCGTAGGTGAGCATGGACCTGACAACCATTAGGTATAGCCATCTGATTATCTTCGGTGATGTGCCCCATGACTTCCCGGCTATGGTGCGACATGCATAGAGTGCTCTAGAGCACTTTGCTATCGCGTTCTGTACATGTGAGCCGAAGTTTAATCTGACATCCAAGATGACTCCTAGGAATTTTACCTTCTTACTTGTTTCAAATATGCTTTTGAAAGTAAAGGGTACAGTGACTGTTTTGGCGGGGTTGAGTAGTGAAGACAAAACACCCTTGAGGACATCCTTTTGTGGTTGTAACTGTAAATGTGCTGTCTTGAACTGTTGCCATGGCTTGTCTAGATGGCTTGTATAGATGTGGTTGGATCTAGGCCCTCCTGGACGGGGCTGCCTGGATAGCCATGTGGGATGTGTTGTCGAAGGCCCCCTCTATGTCCAGGAAGGCGCATATTGTCAACTACTGAGCGCAAGGTGCGGTATAGGGCCGTATTCTTGGATCGGCCAGCTCTGTATGCATGCTGCGTTGGGTGCAGTGGAGTTTGCATCAGCAGTGTACTTCTTATATTGTAGTCCACCAGCTTTTCTAACGTTTTCAGCAAAAACAATGTCAAGTTGATGGGTCTGAAGGACTTGAGTTTGGTGAAATCTTTCTTCCCTGCCTTGGTGATGAAGACCACCCTAGCTCTGCGCCATGTACTCGGTATGTGACCAAGTGCAAGGCTGATAAGGCTGCCTTTGCTGTAGAAAGGATGGTGATATCATATCTAGTACTGGAGACTTGAATGTCTGCAATGTTCCAATTGCCAATTGTAGCCGTTCCGTCGTTACCTTTAACTTGGCAATTTCCCAGTCGGTGTACGTTGGCCTGATGATGTTCCTTATTTCGACGGAATCTTTATGTAAGGGGATGCTCCCTGGGAAGTGCGTCTCAAAGCGCCAGTCTTGCTATGCTACTGCTTATGATTGTTCAAATTGTATGTTAATTGTTGTTGTTCAATTGTACTTTCTATACTTTTACAGAATTCGCGATAATTCTTCCGTTTGGTCTCTCTTATCTCCTTGTTGTAGGATGTAAGGCTTTCACGGTATGAGTCCATATTCCGCGTCTGTTTGCTCTGTTAAAGATGCGTCGGGTGTAGAGTCGTAGCCTCTCAAGGCTGTCGTTCCACCAAGGGCGTCTGTTTCCTTGCGCTTTCTTCCAAAGGACAGCTTTCTTCAAATGCATTTATTATGCTACTGTTTAGGGTGCCTACCTCTGTTTTTAGTTCCAGTGGCGGGGTATACCCGAACTTCCATTGGAAAGGTTTAGTTGCAGGGTCGTTTTATACTTATCCCAAGAAGTTTTCCTGGGATTGCGGGCTGGTATGCTGCTATCCTTATTAACTTGCAGCTCAAAAAGGATGGTTTTATGATCAGACATAGATTCATCCTGATTCTGGTTACAAATGTCGGTGTGGATCCGACATTTCCAAGTACGCCGAGGCCACAACGGTGGTGCGGGCGTGCCCAATCATCTGCACGGCAATTGGCAAGCAGTCCCTGCTGATAAATTCGGAAAGGATAGTATAATTAATACATTTATTATTAATTTATTTATTTGTGCTTTCATCCTAGAGCGACAAGCATATGGCATACTTGTAAATTAAGGCGCTAGTCACAACAAGTGCAAGATAATATAAACTTTGAATTTCTTAGCATTTAAGCGAGATTACAAGTACATTTGAATTACATTTGAACTTACTTTAATTAAGATCTCTCTCTCGCTCTCTCTGTCTCTCTTTATCCATCCCTACTATTTAAAATTCATATATTTTTAATTTAACTAGTTATGTTTTATATATACTTGTATTTATGTGGTGCCTAGATGGTTTTCCAGTGCGATTTTGAATTTTGCAGCGCTACTGATTGCCTTTATGACGTGGGGAAGCTGGATCCAAATGCGAACAGCATATACAAAGAATTGTTTCATTGTGCAGAAGCATTTGTATTTAAAACTAACAATATTTTTAGTCCTTCTTCACGAGCTAAGCTTAAAGCTGAGTATGGCCATAAGATAAAAGGGGTGCGCTAAATGTCAAATCCATATAAAAAAAAACAGTTGCTAACTTAGATCGACAGAAATTCAGCCAGCGGTTTAGCTAGTTTGTTCGGAGAACGGATAACACAGAGTTGCCAGATCAAGAAATTGTCGTTTTTCAACACTGCCAGCATTTAGATCGGGTGACTGTGAAAATATGGAATTGTTCAAACATTTTACGCCTGTCAAGCTAAAAATGGCCGCGGCAAACTTGAAAATAAAAAACAAGCGAATTAATTTATTTAATGAAATGGATAAAATTGTTTTAATTCAAGATATTGAATCAAAGCCCATAATATGGGATTTGTTTCATAAGCACCATTATGATGCAATTCAAACGAAAAGTGCTTGGGAAAGTGTGTCGGAGGTCCTCAACAGAAGCGGTTAGTTCATTCGTATTGCAAACTTAATAAACATACAATAAAATGGATATTAAAATTTTAGTGAACGAGTGCAAAACAGCATGGAAGTCTCTTCGGGATAGCTACAGATACCATTGCAAGGCGTCTGAAAAGAGGAAGAGTGGTAGTGCCGGTGGTCTTGGTCCAGGGCAGCCCAGGGCAAATGATAATATGGCCTTCCTACCGGACCTCTCGTCGCAAAGACGGTAGATATAATGTTATTATAATATTATATGCAAATTGGCATTAACATTTTTCACTTAATCTTGTAGTACTGTCACCATGGGCTTCGACGACATAGCACCGACAAACCATCATTTGAAAATGATTGGGAAAACTCAGCTGATGAGACGGACTTATCTTTCTGCAGCGTTGTGGAAAATGATAGTTCACTAGATGTAAGCCACAGAAACGCGTCTTCGTATTCCTATGTAAGTACAAATGTAAGTTCAATAAGTGCTTGACAAAGAAATAATTTTATATATATGTATCCATGTCCAGAATACACAGCCCAGCAAGAGGCGGAAGGTCGAGGAGAAAAGAGAGCCCGAGGAGGTGATTGGAATGCTAGGCAGCTTTATAACCAAGCATTCTGAAATTCTTGACCGTCCACTTGTAACTTATTGGCAGGGTTTACTTAATGAAATAGATCCAGAGCTAAGACGGCAAGCTGAAGAAGAGGTTACTCAAGTCTTCTGGAAGTACCGAAGAATGTCAAGAAAAGATTAATTTTGGTTTAATTTATTATTTATTTTATTTTCATTTCTTAGCTTTCATTTTTTTTTAATTACTTAATTTTTATACCCTGAGCCCATTGAAAATGGGCAAAAAAGGGTATAATGTGTTCGGCAGAATACATACATACATACAGGCAGAAGGAGGGGTGGCAGACCCCATAAAGTATATATATTCTTGATCAGGATCAACAGCCGAGTCGATCTAGCCCTGTCCGTCTGTCCGTCCGTCCGTCTGTCCGTCTGTTTGAACGCGTCGATCTCAGAGACTGTAAGTGCTAGAGACTTCAAATTTGAATGCAGGTTTGTGAATACCATACGCAGGTCAAGTTTGTTTCCAATTTTTGATGCCACGCCCCTTCGCCCACAAATTGCAAAAAAACGATTTACAGGCGCAATTTTTGACATAGCACTCCCTAACTGAACAATCAGTTGAGAAGTATGCGTGTTAAACGACCCTGAAAATTTCAAAGCGATTGACCCATAAATAGAGAAGTTATTTCGGAATTTACATTTAGTTCAATAATTACATTTGCATGGCAAATCAAACGTGCGTGCGAGACAGCATGTATACGTTTGTATGCAAGGCGCGCACAAAGACAGTACGAATAAGTACCCATTTTTTTTTTGGGTACCAAATAAGAAGTAAGCGATAAGCAAAAATATTATCGATATCATGTAATGAAAATGTTAATGTATAATTTATGTATATACAAATACACAATTTGATTAAAATATAATTGTGTTAATATATAAATATGTATTTTTGCATGGCAAAAATCAGCAGAAGCTGATAGCTATGTATGAAATTGCATGAGAGAAATAGCGATCATTTTGCAGCACTACTCTTGCATCTTTGCCGAGCACTGAAAGCTGCAAAATAATAATTGTAATTATTAATATTTTCGATTCCTTACACATATATTTAATAAGTATCTGCTTATTATCGTTGTAAATTTATTTATTTCAAATTTCGCGCGCACTGCAGCAGCCTTTGGCAGGCTTGAATTTGTTGCGTAAGAGGGAGAGAGTGAGAGAGGAAAATGGGTGCTGCCAAATTGCAGGCTGATCAAAGTTGTAGTTTGTGGCTACTCTTGACACACGCTAGATTGAACGATTACGATTAGATTTATTAATTTATCAATTCTAATTAATTTTAAATAAGTGTATTATATTAAAGTTTATTATATTAAACTTATTTAAAATTAATTAAAAATTGATAAATTGGTAAATCGCAAGTCGTAATCGTAATCGAGTGATGTATTAGTTCAGTGAGGCATTAATAACGTAGTCTGCAGTGATAAGCACAGTGATTTAAGAAAACCGAAAGTTGTTCATAGTTTCGCGTGTGTAATTTTTGATATCCTGAGCCCATTGAAAATGGGCAACAATCAACTTTTATAAAAGAGTACATGGGCTCAGGGTATCCTACTGTCGAGCGTGCTCGACTGTAGCCGCACCTCACCGCGAGTGAAGCGAGCCGGGGGTAGGCGAGCGAAGCGAGCAGGGGGCGGAGCCCCCTTGTTTTTTACTATTTTTCATTTATATTTATATTTTTATTTTAATTACTGTTTTAAATATTTACAATTTTTGGTTAAATAATGTCTAGTTTGTATTTGTAAAAATCCTAGTATTTAAATAAAAGATAAACCAAGAATGCGTTTAAATAAATATTTATTCTTTTACACCAGCTCTTTCTCGCTGCCAAGAAACAGAACCACTCGGGGAGTTCACATATTCTTTTAAGTTATTTCTTATGTACTTTGGGTGATCTTGATAGCGACCATGGAACGAAAGAAATTGGTCAAATTTTGTTGGTTGAAGCTTGTCTATATTACGTGGAATATAATCTTTATGCCTGCAACTATTTTTTGAGCCCTATCTGGGGGGCTCAGCAAAGTGCGTTGCACGGCCATCCACCTGGTGCTGAGAATACCGAAAGTATTTTCAATAATACGCCGAGCTCGACTTAGTCGATAGTTAAAAATTCGCTCGGTTGTCGTAAGGCCTCGAGCTCCATATGGTTTCATTATTCTTTTATTTAATGGGAAGGCATCGTCTCCTACAAAAAAATACTGAGTCGACACACCATTTACTACTTTGTGTTCCGGAAACTGCAGAGCTGCTGACAACAATGCCGTTCCAAGCTTGCTATGCGAAAAGGCATTCACGTCACCCACGCTTCCATAAGCACCTACATCAATATAGGTGAAACGACACGATGCGTCACACACCGCCATGATGACAATCGAGTGGAATCCCTAAATTTGTAGGAAAACAGTTATTGTTGAGTCTTTATGTAAAATTAATTATTGACTTACTTTGTAATTATAACAAGGGGGCTCCGCCCCCTGCTCGCTTCGCTCGCCTACCCCCGGCTCGCTTTGCTCGCGGTGAGGTGCGGCTACAGTCGAGCACGCTCGACAGTAGGGAGCCCATGTACTCTTTTATAAAAGTTGATTGTGCCCATTTCAATGGGCTCAGGTATCAAAAATTACACGCGAAACTATGAACAACTTTCGGTTTTCTGAAGTCACTGTGCTTATCACTGCAGACTACGTTATTAATGCCTCACTGAACTAATACATCATTCGATTACGATTACGACTTCGATTTACAATCAATTTTAATTAATTTTAAATAAGTTTAATATAATAAACTTTAATATAATAAACTTATTTAAAATTAATTAGAAATTGATAAATTGTAATCGTAATCGTTTGAATGTGCGTGTGTCAAGAGTAGCCACAAACTACAACTTTGCTCAGCCTTCAGCACCCATTTTCCTCTCTCACTCTCCCTCTTACGCAACAAATTCAAGCCTGCCAAAGGCTGCTGCAGTGCGCGAAATTTGAAATAAAAGGCAATGTCTAATTTTATGAGATTCTTAAAGCGGAAAATGGTAAGTTTTTTTACAACGATAATAGGCAGATACTTATTATAAATATGTGTAGGAATCGAAAATATTAATAATTAAAATTATTATTTTGCAGCTTTCAGTGCTCGGCAAAGATGCAAGAGTAGTGCTGCAAAATGATCGCTATTTCTCTCATGCAATTTCATACATACATAGCTATCAGCTTCTGCTGATTTTGCAATACAAAATACATATTTATATATTAACACAATTATATTTTAATCAAATTGTATATTTGTATATACATAAATTATACATTAACATTTTCATTACATGATATCGATAATATTTTTGCTTATCGCTTAATTCTTATTTGGTACCAAAAAAAAAATGGGTACTAATTCGTTTTGTCTTTGTGCGCGCCTTGCATACAAACGTGAACATGCTGTCTCGCTCGCACGTTTGATTTTCCATGCAAATGTAATTATTGAATTAAATGTAAACTCCGAAATAACTTCTTTATTTACGGGTCAATCGCTTTAAAATTTTCAGGGTCGTTTAATACGCATACTTCTCAACTGATTGTTCAGTTAGGGAGTGCTATGTCAAAAATTGCGCTTGTAAATCGTTTTGTGCAATTTGTGGGCGAAGGGGGCGTGGCACCTAAAATTGGAAACAAACTTGACCTGCGTATGGTATCCAGGAACCTACATAACAAATTTGAAGTCTCTAGGTCATATAGTACTTGAAATCGAAGCCCAAAAGAAAATTGGCACTATTTCTTACTGTGTTTGTGCGCCTTGCATACAAACGTGAACATGCTGTCTCGCTCGCACGTTTGATTTGCCATGCAAATGTAATTATTTAACTAAATCTAAATTCGAAATAACTTCTTTATTTATGGGTCAATCGCTTTGAAATTTTCAGGGTCGTTTAATACGCATACTTCTCAACTGATTGTTCAGTTAGGGAGTGCTATGTCAAAATTGCGCCTGTAAATCGTTTTTTTTTCAATTTGTGGGCGAACGTGGCATCAAAATTGGAAACAAACTTGACCTGCGTATGGTATTCACAAACCTGCATTCCAAATTTGAAGTCTCTAGCACTTACAGTCTCTGAGATCGACGCGTTCAAACAGACGGACAGACGGACAGACAGACGGACAGGGCTAGATCGACTCGGCTGTTGATCCTGATCAAGAATATATATACTTTATGGGGTCTGCCACCCCTCCTTCTGCCTGTTACATACATTCTGCCAAGCACATTATATACCTTTTTGCCCATTTTCAATGGGCTCAGGGTATAAAAAGCGCTGCCACTATTGGGTGGACACTTTATTTGGACGTGTTTACCGTCTACGGCGCCAATTCAGTTTGGAAAGTCCCACTTCTGCTCGAATTTCTCAGCCCACTTTAACATGTTAGCAGTCGTCCACTTTGGAAACTCGCCGGACAGCGCAGCAACAATACCATTTCACACGTGATCAATGATCGCTCCCAAATGTTGTTTGCTGATCCGGTAGTTTGAGGCGACGTGGCGTTGTAAACTTCCGGACGCTAGAAATCTGATAAAACAGGTGACTGAAAAGATCTTTTTATGTCTATATGTTCAAATTATACTCATTCAAGAACTATTGCAAATTTGGCTTGCCGCGGAATTGCATCTGGGCGTGTGTTCCTCTTTGGCATCAAATAGGGCTCCACCATGCTAAATAAGTGCTTGAAGTTAACTTCGCTTATGTGGAAGCTCTCCAGAAACACTTTTGGGGTTTTGGTCATATTTTCAAACTACGGAACATAACCAAGATAATTAAATACATATAAAGTATATAGCTACTTTAAACTTACATCGCTTGCAAATCGTCCTTTGATATGTCTTTGACTTAAGTAAGAGTTTACCCAATGCTCGGGGTGCTTGCGCCTTTTTGATTTCTCCTCCTTCTTAAGCAGAGCATAATTAATCCTGCAGTACCCACACTGATCACAGCCTCTAGTGTCTTCTTCATTTCCAAATATTCCTCCATTTTATTTTCACTTTTTAATTCACCAAACTCTCAACTCAAATTAGTTTTGCGGTTTTAAAATGTAAACAAAACACAGCTGACGTAACAGAGTTCCCATTCAAATTTTGTTTTTTTTTGGTATTGCATTGGCAACTCTGCTTTCGCTCGCCGACTGAGCACTTTCCCTTCGCTAGTCTCAAATCTTATGTCCATACTCAGCTTTAGTCTTTCATATATGTAGGACTGCTCTTGAGTGTAAACAATTTTCTGCAGAAGTATTAAGACCCTATAGTTTGTCCAGTATTTCAGTGACATATAAAAGCTTTTAGTCGCCGCATGAGCATATATGGTCAGTTCTATTTCTGCTATAAATATATTTTGCAATATTGTTAAAAGCAACTTGCAGTTTGCGTTGGCTGGCAGAGCTGCAGTCACTAAAAACTTTAACTCCATAAAAAAGTAGCGGTGTGAGGTACATTTTCGCAACTGTTTGTTAAATTTTAAGTAGCAAGAAGTTTTTAGTCAGATATAAGTTTCTAAGGATTCCATACATTTTCCCAACATATTTATTAATATGATCACCCCATGTCAACGTTTGATTGAAGGTAAAACCTAAGTTATTTGCACTTTTTGCATAATCTATTGGAATATTTTCAATGTATAATTTTTGAAAGTATCAGTATTAAGCCCTGTCTTACCTTTAACTATACATTTTGACTTTTTAGCATTTAATCCTAGTCCATAAATTTTTGACCACTTACTTACAATTTCAAATTCACTGTTACAATCACGAAGACAGCCATTAATTCTAAGAATAGGACCACAGACATACATTTGAACGTCATCAGCATACATGTGTCTTTCACAATTTGACAATGTACTCGGTAAATCAAAAACAAACACAGAGAATAGTAGTGGCCCTAGGACGGACCCTTGAGGGACACCACGCTTCATACAAAGAAAAGACGAGAACACATTATATATGGAAACAGACTGCTTTCGATTACTCAGATACAAGAAGATGAGCCTTGATGCTGAACGTGAGATATTGTATAGACGACTTAGCTTAAGACAAAGAATTTCGTGGTTAACCGTGTCAAAAGCTTTATAAATTTTGGTTTAATATCATCAATTCGTGTGGCATTTGACTTAATTTTTAAATTTGATTCAAGGCCGTCTGACTCAGTTACACATGAAAAACTAAAACTATTATCACAGGTGCCATTATTACAGAAGCAGTTTATATTATCACAGTTACTATATAAATTTTGTATTACGCGCTCAGCAAATTCAGCTTTAGTTACTTCAGGTACTTTGAAGTCTAAAAATTTTTCATTTAGTACATCCGAGTCAGCATCACAGATCCGGGAAATATTAGATTTGCCAATACTCAGTTGTTTAATGTAGGCCCATTTCCGCTGGTTAGAAGTTGCCTTGCTAAAACGGTTATGGAAATATCTTTTTTTTCTGGAGCTAATTAATGAACCACATTATTCCTTAGTAATTTATCCCACAAAAAAAAACCTCTACCCGAGGTAAAAGTCTAGTGACGAAAGCAATTTCTAGCCCCAAAATTTCTGATATCCAATTTTGTGACGAACAAAATTTAGTTTAATCTAAAAACAAAGCGAAAATTTGCATTGTGCACTGTGAGCAAAAAGGGTAAGCTTCTTTGTACATATAAATTACTTTTTGCGCAGTGCCGAATGCCAATATTCACTTTTTTTTTTTTATTAATTTATATATTTATTTAAAATTTTTAGATTAAACTGAATTTTGTTCGTCACAAAATTGGATAACAGAAATTAGGTTTGTTATGATATCTCGTAAAACAAAAAAGTTTTTCATACTAAGAATAAATATTGGACCGATCGGTCCTATGAAAGCTATATGATATAGTGGTCCGATTTGATCCAACTTTGGTCAGGATATATAAAACCAAGTTAAATGCATATTGTATCAGTTTGGTTGAGATATCTCATAAAAGTTTTTCGTACTAAAACGTAATTTTCGACCGATAGAAAAATGTATTTATTCACTTAACAGGTAATTTCTTCCAAACACCTCAACCAAAATTTATGTTTCATACACCAAAAAACGCGAAATTGTACGTTTACCAACATATTAAAATTAAACAGAAATCGTTAGAGCCGTTTTGTCAGAAATCGTGAGCTAAAAACTTTATTTCACCTGTAAAATGTTACCTTAGTACTTTAGGAAAAAAAGCTTAAAGGTGTGCCTAAAAGCCCTCAAACACACCTTTCCAATGATATATAGAACATATCTGTAGCTTCTATGGTTCGAAAACTGTTGAGGTTTCAATTTTACTGAGATTTATCGTTTTCCCGCTAAACTAGCGGTTTTTTTAAAAAGTCGTAGAACAAACATTTCTAGATTTTTGAAAAGGAATAAATCCCCAACACTACATCTAAGCTTTTTTAGAGCTTTGATGCAAACAGACAAACAGACAAACAAACTGACTTTTTATTTCATTTTAAAAAGTCCACTAAAATTTTCAAATCTATTTATCTTTTGAGCCAGCTATCGGATTTGGGTGATTGATCCAAAGTACAAAAGTACTTTGAACAAAAAATAAATAAATTTTTGAAAAATATATAATATAATAAATTTTACCAAAAGGCTCCAACAGCCCCATTAGCTGCAATCATTTAAATTTTGTAAGTTAGGACTAAACCTTTCGATCGGTATATAACTCGATCTGATCGGACAGTCATAGCAAAATTTTCCATATTAGCTGTATATATTGCTAGTCGCTTTTCGCACCCTTCGTTCTGCTTACGTCACTAGCGCGAACTGCCGTCCGCAGTGATTATGATCTGTGCTTAAGAGTACCTTTATGTGAACTTTTTGAATTCTTAGGTCCCACCATTATTTTATGTCAGGTACTTGTTTACTACTATTTTATAACCGGTACCGGTACCTACTATAGTGTCAGGTCATTTCAAAACCCTTTCACAACCATATTATTAGATTAATCAACCTAATAAATTCATTAAAGCATTTAACAAAAATAATGTACCTTCTACATACATTGCACACATTCCAAGAGAAAGTGGCCGCCTCAATTTTAACGGATTTTTACCAATTTTGGTATTCATCAAAAATTTGTAAGTCCACCGTTGATATGGTTTTGGAACGAAAACAGTAAGGGTAACTAAGAAAAATAATATTTATTTTTTAAATACCAATCCTTTGGGATAAATCACAGCTATGTCGGATTTTTTTGCGTTTTTGACCGATTTCTCAAACTAGATCATCGATGCGCCACCTCAGGATAAACTAAAAATAAATAGATTTTTTTACAGATATTGCATATCTATCATATCATCCATTAATGATACAGCGTTTTCAAAAATAAAAAAAAACGAAATTCACTCCACCCAAATATAAAGGTCAACCTGGTCAGAATTTTAGGAAAATAACACAAAAATAGAATATGTAACTTTATTTAATATGTTTTTAATAACATATTCGTAATCATATTCCCAATGCAAAAGACAAAGTTAAAGCAAGACAAATTAACAAAATATTTATTTTAATGTGTTGCTGCGTGCTAAAACTTTCGAGAACAACTCGTCTATAGTGTTGCACAACAGCAGATTAGAATTCAATATCGATAAATCGGGTATCGATGCTTTATATTCAAACGATGACCACGATAAATGTATGAACTCAAATAAAAAAACAGTACGGCAAGTATTCTCTTATCCAACGCCGTCATAGGTTGTCTTTGAGTTGTTTGGCAATATGGTACTGTTGATTAAAACAGGAATTGCCACTCTCTCAGGGATTTGTGTCGAATTTGTTGTGCCAAGCAAGAAGTGATTAGGAGTGAAAGGCTCTGGATCATCTATGTTGACTGTTACGTGTGTTAACGGTCTACTGTTGATAATATTTTCGGCTTCTATCAGTAAGCTTCTTAATGTCTCCACTTGCGGAGCTTGCTTTTTTAGGGTGACGGCTAAAACTCTTTTTGTTGATCTCAACAAGGGCTTCCAGCATCCACTTGAGCACGGGTTCGATGGGCAATTAAATTCCCAATGGATGCCTCTGTTTGCTGTCTCCGATTTTATGCCATCCCAATTAAACAGATCCTTGGTTTTCTTCATTACATTATCGGCGCCGACAAAATTCGTACCCATATCCGACCTGATTTTCACTGGAACACCTCGCCGATTCACAAAATTACGAATGCAAAGTATGCATGAATCTGTGGACAAATCTGCTGCTAGTTCAAGGTTGGAAGACCTTGAACAGAGCAACCCATCTCTTTTCATGGCGTCGGCCAATCGTGACCATGATTGGTCCAAAATAGTCCAATCCTGTGTAGGAGAATGGACGCAGGTATGGTGTCACTCTATCCATAGGTAACTGCCACATCTGTGCCGGTACTGGAACTGCTCTATCATTTTTGCACCGTTGACAAACTCTTTTAGCTCGCTTCACAGACTTGCGCAGATGTACAATTCAAAATGTTTGTCTTATTTTGTTTATAATTAGTGCCTCATTTTGGTGATGGTAAAGCTCATGATACCATTTGACTAATAAAATAGTCAAGGGGTGTCCTTTAGGACACAAGGAATATAATGAGCTGCTTTTCATTATAATCTTCTGTTCTTTCAGGTCCATAAATTCCTGCTTGTATGCTGGACTTTGCGCCATCTTGCATAGCGCGAATTCCGCCCACCGTAATTCGCTGGACGTTAGTTCTCCATGAGCATCTGCAGAGTTCTGGTGACGAAGACGCCTTATAAATCGTACTATCCACGTTATTGTGCTTTTCAAAAACAAATAGTTTGAATATCGATTCATATCAAGCAGGGGATCCTGTAGAACCGTCAGAATTATTTTCTTTCGCTCCGATGCGTCGACAATTAGGTTGCCTTCTATTCATGAGGAAGCCAAAAAAGTCATATCCTTGTTCAGAAACTCCGGTCCTTCTGTCCACACGTTTCCAACTTTATTTCTCATTCTTTTAGGTGCTTTCGTAGCTTTATCGGCAGCATTTAAGTCGGTAGGTACCTATTTCCAGTTACTCTCATCAGTTGTCTCAAGGATTTGTGGCGGTGAGCCACTGAGCCCTGAAAGCATCTTTAATGGAGCACATTTTGTTTTGTTAAATCGAACGAATAAATAATCAGGTATCATATCATTCCAGTCTATTCCTGAACGCCATACATCTTGACCTAAGATCTTGCCATGTACAATCAAATCTGCTAACATTCTAAACGGGTCACATACAGACATTACCAAACTAAGCAATTCGCGTTTTGTTGGGCATCTTGCGGCTTTTACAATATCTTTATCGCGGTTCAACTGGAGATCAAATATAAAATTGTCGTTGCTACTGCCCTAATGCATTCCCAGGATCTTATCAATCTGCTCGCTGTTCATTTTTATTGGTGCATTTGGAGCCTCGCGAGATGTGCTATTAAGCCGATTTTGTACCTCCATCGAGTTTGATACAAATCCTCTCAGTTTAAAATTTGCAATCTTGTGTACCGTTTTTACCTCATTGCTGATGTCATAAGCATCGTTCTCGGAATTAAAATTTGGCACAAAATTCTCAATGACATCTATGACAGCTTTCTTGTGATTTGTTGCATTTTGCGCATTAATATTCTTCACTTATTGCGCACAACATGGAGAACAAGCTGCTCCAAATATCATAACTGCCATTTTGTAGACTGTCACTGCATCTTCCGGGTTTCCATGTCTCCATAAAAATCTTAGAGCCTGCTGATCAAAATCTCTAACGCGCACCTGCAAAAACATTTCTTTTCTGTCGGCGCATACAGCTGTCTTGGAACTTGGAACTGGAACAAAATCTTCGTCAATGGTGGGTTTTCATCTTGGCCTTTCAGAAGCTATGAATTTAGGGAGACTCCATCTATTGCTGCTGCTGCATCAAATACCAACCGCATCTTTTTTTGCTTGTTCATGTTGTGCACTCCAAAATGCGTCAAATACCATGTGTGAGGATGTAGAACTTCTGCCTCTTCTTTATAGAGCTTAACAGCATATCCTTTCTAAACGAAGTTCATCACAGCTTGGTTATACTAATCCATCTTGTTTATCTTACGCGTTTTGTTTTTGACTCCGTGTAGCCTGTGTAGAGCCATACTATAGATATCGGGTAGGTTAACTTTATCCTCAGCCCATAGCGATCCAGTTTCGTATGCTCCATCCAATTTTTTTGTTGTATCCTGTAATATTTTTCTAGCTCTGGTTACAGCTGCAGCCAAAGGTTTTTCTGTTGCTTTAACGCCAAAACCTTCTGTGGTAAAATAACCTGTCATCATCTTCTGCATATCCATTTCAAGCTTTGTCTTCGAACCAATTGTATGAAGAATGGCTGTACAAATCGAAGACACATGTGATTGCTTTTTGGTTAAACCGTAGACATACCATTTCAGTGCAGTTTTTGCTGCAACTAAATTGCACGCTCTTCATAGCATGTGTTCATAAATGAACAAACGTTTGAACAGCCCTCGGGATGCGTGACAGATTTGGGGCACAAACCACTTGAAAGGATCACTACAGTGTAAAATTACCACATGGGTCGCTCAGAAATAAGAGACAAATGTGTGAACCTGTATGCTGAAAATAGATAAGAAATACACGCTAGTACGTAAGATCATGTAATACAAGAACGCAAAGAAAGAAGTCAAATATATTACAACACTAATCTATACAATAAGTAAAAAGGAGCCAAGTACACGTTAACCCTTTGGTTAACTCACGCTAAATAATAGATTAGATAACATAGAACAATAAGTTGAAAAGAGTCAAACATACTCTAACATCATGTCAACTATATTCTAATTATACATAAGATCACATAGATTCGATGAGTAGAAGTAAGCCAAGAATATTGTCAACACTATATTGAGCACTGTCTAATTAGTAGAGCTGCGAAAAAATCGATTCCAACATCGATACTTTTGATTCTTTTTTTTCCGTTCAAGCATCGATTCTATTTTGAAAGAATCGATGTATCGTAAACAATTTTTAAGATAAATCCCACCACTGTGAATAAGGAGACAAACAAGACGTGCGAATAAGGGTAATTTAATAAAAATTGTGCTTTTAACTGATTACATTTCTCTACATAAATGTTGTTAAATTTCTTTAGGATCGTTGTGTGCTGGTGGATCAAGGAATTGGGATCGAAATGGACAAATTTTTGGGTGTTTCGCGAAACTAGAGTTGGGCATTTCATATGTGCAGTCAAGTGTTTCTATATCGAAGCCCATATAATTTAGTCGTGATTTATTATTATTGTTTATTGTTGATTTATCGCAGGGGTCGGCTTTTCAAGTTTTCTAGCGGTCCTCTGCTTTTTATTTATATATTTGCGTGTTTTCTCTGCATGTTTCTTAATCGTGCAAACGCAGACCAAGTTCGTCAATGTATGTTTTGCCTACTCCTGCTTTAAAGCGATTTCCTTACAATTGATAAATAATATACATTATTTTTAATAATTATAATTTTATAATAATTTTTTAGAAAACAATAAGGAATTGGATTATGAGGACTGTTCAGCTAAAGAAAATGAGCCCAAACGGAAATGTGCAAAGTCCAACGTCTGGAATTATTTCAAACGTTTAGAAGGTGGGTCAGCCAAATGCCTTACCTGTGGGAATGTTTACAAAACCTGTGGCAACACAACTAATTTATCCAACCACCTAAAGCGAGCTCATCCGACTGTGTTCACTGTTCCAAAAGCAGTAAGAACACTTGGAGAATTTTTCGACACTACACGGCAGAAAAAATATGAAAGTGGCTCATCTCGGAAAATTTCTCTTGACAAGGCTCTGATCGGGATGATCGCTACGGATCTACAGCCTTTTTTGGATTGTGGAAGACGCAGGCTTTTGTAATTTTGTCCACTGCCTGGACCCGCAATACTCGATGCCAAGCTGAAGAACATTAAATGATGTACTACTATCAAACATGTACGAGGAAATGAATGAAAAACTTAAAGACATTCTCACTAAGGTAAAGTACTGTGCTGTGACTACCGATGGATGGACATCCAGAGCCAATGACCACTACTTGATGGTCACATGCCATTTTCTGATGGATGATTTTAGGATGCAAAGTGCCGTTTTGTCTACAAACAAACTGCAAAACGATATGGATCAGACGAGTGAAAACATTGCCAGCTCTATTAACAATGTTTTATCCGAGTGGGGTGTTTCCAGCAAAGTATCTGCCATTGTGACAGATAATGCAGCCGCAATGATAAAGGCCTGCAGCATCCTGCAAAAGCGGCACATTCACTGATTTGCGCACACCCTTAATCTCATTATGCAGGACACCCTGCAGATGGAAAAAATAAAGCCGATTATCTCCAAGTGCAAGCGAATTGTAACTTTTTTCAAAAGTAGCTCGATTGCATACTCGAAATTAAAATCTGCCCAGGAAAATGATAGCTCTTACGGGCTTATCCAAGAAGTGCCGACCAGGTGGAATAGCTGCTACAAAATGGTTAGCAGGATCCTGAAAATAAGAGATGCAGTTTCTCGTGTCCTCTTGGGCTTTCAAAAGTCTCCTTCACCGCTAACTGCAGAAGAGGTTTTAATCCTGTATGATCTTGAGCAACTGATTGCTGCTACCAACAGGGTTTCTGGAACCTGTTATGCAACAGTATCTTTAATTATACCGTTATTGGCTGATCTCCACCATCGTCTGAGCGGCATGCTGAAATCTTTTAAGACTTTGGATGGTGTCGAGACGTGCAATTATATATTGCAGCAAATAAATACACGTCTGTTTCCATACGAGCATAGAACTGTGTCCAAAGTCGCCACAATTTTGGATCCCAGATTTAAAAAGGAGGGATTTCGCAGCATCGTCTCTGCTGATTCAGCAGTAGAAATACTGCAGAACGAGATATCTACCCTCTCAGCGAATTTGAATCCGTGCTCTGATTCCGAAAATGATCCACCAACACACGAATCCCAAGAAAAAACGCCTTTTTTTTCATTTATGAAGTCGAAATTGAAAAATAAAGTGAAGACATCGAAATCGGATGACATCATTACACTCAGGCAACATTTAGAAAAGGAACACACAACTCCAGATATAAGTCCTCTGGACTATTGGAAGGTTTGTAAATATTGTTAGTCTGACAAAATTTTAATAACATTTACTTTTTTTTAGACTCACGCCTCTGAAATGGAGAATTTAAAAGAGTGTGCCCTGCGCTATCTTTGTATTCCAGCATGCTCCACCGAATCTGAACGCGTATTTAGTAGAGCTGGATGTATTATTACCGATAGACGCTCCAACTCTGAGTACGGTTCGGCGAAATCACAGGGAACACGCGCGAAACACTGGAGTAGTGGAAAAATTTGAGCCACGCAAGCTAGAAACAACAAAACAAAAAACGGAAAGAGTTTTTAAAGTACGCTGCAGAAGAAGGTGCCGGACCATTACCCTTGACGATAGAGGACTACAATCTAAGGCGTGAAAATAGGTCAGAAGCAGGCGAACAACCCGAAAAAGAAGCATACGGAAAAACTTAAGTTATAAAAAATAGGATAATGAATGAGTTTAATAAAAAACAATTAAGCAATCATTGAATGAGTCATTGATTAACGACATTGAATTCGGATACCTTTACTCAAATGGTAGACACGAATGGCGAGTTAGATATCAAGTCAAAATTCATACGACTAAAAGAAATGGTAAGAGGAGAAGCGGCGCGATTAATGAGGCACTTAAACATCAGCACAGCAAACTATGACGCAGCGCTAAAGATCCTAAAGAGCAGATACGAAAATTCGAGGAAATTATTTTTGAGCCACTGGAATCGCGTTTTAGACTTGCCGAATATGAATAGTGAATCTGATAAGAGCGTTCAGAACATGATAGATACAACGAACAAGAGTCTGCACGCAATATAAGGAATGGGTATTCAAGTCAAGGATGCAGAGCCATTCATTGCGAGCATTTTAATCATTAAGTTTGATCGGCAAGGACTGCAGCAGTATGAAATCGCCTCCAATAAGACGAAGGAAATTCAGATATTAGAGGACGTCATACAATTCCTGGAAAGACACTTACAAACGATCCAGGCGGCAAGACTAAGAAGCTATAAAGAAAACCCAAAAATAATGAGTACGACGGTGGATAACGCCTGCAACTACTGTAAAATACCAGTCAAATTCAAGAAAATAGAAACAAGTGAAAATTGGCAATTCGTTCGATCTGAAAGGATTTGTTTCAGATGCCTCAATCACAAATACATTCAAAAAAAATACTGTCAAGAAAAATGCGGGAAATGCGGAGAGAGACATCACGAGTTACTACGTCTCGAAAACGAAACAAGGACGACAATGACAGCAAGAGCAGCAAAAACTACGTTGCTAGCTACAGCTCAAGTTGAGGTGCTGTCACTCACGGGAGAATGGATCATTTGTCGGGCATTAGTGGACCAAGGATCACGGATCTCAGTTATTTCCGAGGAAACAGCACAAACTCTTAATTTACGAAAACAAAAGAAGCAGAATTGTATGGACTTGGAGAAAATCTAGTTGGTGTTTCTAAGGCCGTAGTAAAATTGAGAATCAGACCAAGATTCTCAAGCGACGACAAGTTCGAAGCCGACGCAGTAGTCCTGACAAAAGTTGTTAGTCCGCAACCTCCACAATCAATCGAGTATGATAAAAACATTTGGGAGAATGAAGTGTTGGCGGATCCCACATTTAATAAGGAAGTCGGCTTGATATTCTGATTGGAGGCGAGCTGCTAGTAGCAATTTTAACAAAAGGACTGAAACAAGATGACACGGTAATAGGACAGTGCACCAAACTCGGATGGATCCTTTCTGGAGCAGTGAAGATACCCGGAACGAAGCAAATTCAAACGGCAGTTAATTTAGAAAAGTTTTGGGTAATTGAAGAAATTCCACAAAAAAAACATATAATGAAGAAGAAAAGTGCATGGAACTTTTTAGGGAATCAACGCAGATTGATAAAGATGGCAGATTCTTCGTTAAAATGCCATTTATTGAAGACAAAGAATTAGGGGAAAGCAATAGCAAGTTTCATAAATTTGGAGAAAAGATTACTGAAGACAGTAATCTAAGGATACAGTACACCCAGTTTATGAAAGAGTATCAGGAAAACAATCACATGAGAGAAGCAAAGGAAATTGGAGACGGAAAGTATTATAGCTGGAGAAAAAAACTTCGTGTCGTGTTCGATGCTTCATCGAAAACAACTAATGGGAAAAGTTTAAATCACGTTCAACTCACCGGACCCCATATTCAAAAAAACATTTTTGAAATAATTTTAAAATGCAGAAACTGGAAATATGTGATGACCGCTGACGTTGAGAAAATGTACAGGCAAAAAAAAGTAGCAAAAGATGCTCAAGAGTATCTGAAAATCCTATCCCGAAAGAACCAGTTAAGGAATTCAAGTTAACAACAGTAACATATGAGACAACAGCGGCGCCGTTTTAAGCAACAAGATGCTTGCTAGAAATATCAGAAAGATGTACAACACCAATCATAAAGGAAATCATAAAAAACGTTTTCTACATGGATGACCTAATGACAGAAGCTGAAAGTAAAAAAAAAGTGTCGACATTTATAAAACATATCAAAGGAGCTAGAAAATTATGGATTTCACCTGCGAAAATAGACATCGAATGACAAATAAGTTACAACAACGTTATCTGGCCAAGTCACGAAAAAATTTTTTGAAATTAATAATGAAGAAACTATAAAAACACTTGGCCTGAAATGGAATCCACAGGATGATCACTTCAGCTTTAATATTTGCAGTCCAACAGACAACGAATTAACAAAACAAAAAATTCTATCAACAAGAGCAAGAATATTTGAACCAATGGGATGGCTATCACCAATTACAATTGTAGCCAAATTGTTCATTCAAAAACTTTGGATGTCAGAAATGGGTTGGGATAAGACACTGAGTACGACGCTTTCCGAAGAATTGGTGGAGTTTAACAAAAAACTAAAATCCTTTGAAAGCCTAAAGATTCCACGATGGACAGGAGCATGATACGGTAAATCACTAGAAATTCATGGATTCGTACATGCTTTTGAAATGGCTTATGCTGCAGTTATTTATGGAAAGACACCGACGGGTATAGCTAAAATTACCAGTAAAACTAAGGTGAACCCAATTAAAAATCGAAAGACGTTGCCAAAATTGGAATTGTGTGCAGCACACCTGTTAGCGAAATTAATAAGTGTCGTAACAGCTACAATACAATTAAAAGCAGAGATACACGCTTGGAGCGACTCTACAATTACTTTAGGATGGATCAGGAACAACAGAAATAAGGACAAATTCGTGTGAATGTGAGAAGAGCAAATCAAAGAATTGGCGCCAACAGCAACATGGAGTCACGTAGAAACCAAAGAAAATCCAGCGGACTTAGGAAAATAAAGCGGGAATTTTGGATCAACGGATTAAAAAATGCAGTAAAGCGGATAGTTCATCGATGTTCAAAATGTACGAGGTATCGTTAATCAAACACAGAACAAATAATGGGTCAGATTCCAGAGTCTAGAGTCACCATATCACAACCATTCAGTCACACAGGAATCGACTATGCAGGGCCAATAAATATGAGAGTCTCTAAAAGAAGGGGACAAAAATCGTACAAAGGATACATAGCGCTTTTTGTATGTATGAGCACAAAGGCTGTCCATATAGAAGCTGTGAGTGACCTAACGACAGAGGCATTTATAGCAGCACTTAAAAGATTTACATCAAGGAAAGGAAAATGTCAACACCTGTATTCAGACAATGGGACGATCTTCGTAGGAGCAGAAAGAAAGTTGAACTCCGAATTCATTCAAGCTATTCAACAGAACAGCAAAGCTCTAATATTGGAACAGGAAAGGATAGATTGGCATTTTATTCCGCCGGCAAGTCCTCACTTTGGAGGAATTTGGGAAGCTGGAGTAAAATCGGTGAAATATCGCTTAAAAAGAATAATTGGAGACAACACGTTAATATACGAGGAAATGAGCACTCCACTAGCACAGATTGAAGCTATAATGAACTCACGACCATTATATTCTATAGACTCCAGCAATGAGTTCGATGACATCCTGACTCCAGGACACTTTCTCATCGGGAGACCAATGTTAGAGGTAACGGAAAATGAGATAATTCCGAAGGTACGAGTATCATTAACGAATCGTTGGAAACTAATTTCAAAAATGAAAACACACTTTTGGCAAAAATGGAAAGACAAATACTTGGTAACCCTTCAAAAACGATTAAAATGGCAAAAAGAGTCATCGAACATGGAAATTGGGGAAATTGTGTTAGTAAAAAGTGAAAATATAAGTCCTACAAAATGGCCACTTGGACGAATCGAAGAAATCCACCCTGGAATAGATGAAAAAGTCAGAGTAGTCTCAATTAAAACTCAAAATGGAGTGATAAAAGGACCAATCCACAAGATTTGCCCATTAAAAACTAATAAAGAAGAAAATAAAGTAACTCACAGGACCGAAACAAGGACATCAGTCACCATGTTAAGTTGCTTTCTTATCCTTACATTGATGAACAACGTCATCAGCCTTAGTGCAACAAAACTGGATCAAGTGCAAGTAACGCCCGTCGACAAGGATGCAATGATTTATCTAGACGTCCACAATTTCATCAAAATGGAATCTAATTATTCATTACAACCTGGAACCATACATATTAGAACTGAACAAAATAAATGGCTACATCGAGGAAGTAGCAATAAACTGCAGATATTTGGTTCAATTCGAAGAAGCATGCAGCATGATGACTCAAGCCATGTCCTTTAGATATACGCAACTGAGAAACAATAACGAGTTACTGATTAAAATAAAAAGAAAGAGACGGGCACCCTTTGAATTTGTTGAATCAATACATCACATCCTATTTGAAACAATGGATGCCGACGACCGAACGATACTGAAAGCCAACATTCAAAATGTATTTGACAACCAACAAAATCTTCATGAAATGTACAAAAAACAAACGTCGATAATAGACTCGACAATCAATATATAAAAGAAAACTACGATAACGAGATTCAAAGACTTCGCAACGATATAGCCGAAAAAATATATATAAACCAAATGGCATTATCATACCAAATCATGTTGTCACAAATAATTCAACTAATAAAAAACTGCGAAAATATACAATCAGCAATCGAAAACTTATTTATCGACCTGAATTATGGGAGAAACAATCCGCAGCTACTTAAGCCGTACCAACTAAAGAAGGAAATCAATGTCATCAAAGAAAGGCTACCAGCCAAACAAAGACTTCGACAGGTACAGCGCTGAAGGAAATATATAACTTAATGAAAGCTCAAGCCATGATAATGTTAACCGACTAGTATTACATGCCGAGATTCCGTTATTCAACCAGGAATCTGCAACTGTCTACCGACTAGTCCCGATTCCAATCGTCAAACATAAAAGGACAGTCATAGTTCAAATAAAGGCTGAATATCTAGTTTATAACTTCAACCAGGATATCTACACGTTGATATCAGAAACCCAGTTAGCGTCAATCCAATAAACATCTACTATGCAAGGGAAATTGGCCCTGGACGAGCTCAACATGAGTTATCATGCGAAGTAGCAACGTTAAAGCAAAGTCTGGGTCCAGATTGCGAATTCCAACAAATTGCAACGGAAGATATGTGGACACAACTACAACCCCGAAACACATGGCTATTCAAAATTTTCACTGAGCCAGTTCTGGAGTGGACCTGTGGAACTCAGCACACGAAAGTTAAACACATCGCAGAACAAGGCATTTTGCGACTAGAAGAAGGATGTACAGCCCGCCAAGAAAAACATCTACTAACCGCATCTCAAGAAATTACAACAGAGGATGACGTAGAATATCTGGCAGCACCTTTATTTAATTAAATAAGTTGATAAACCACACAGAAGAAATTGATAAAATTAAGATATTAATAGAAGAACAAAAACACGATAAATTTAAGCTAAGAAACATAGAATTTCACAATGTAAATGGACACACATCTTTAACACTGATTATCATTGGAATTATAGCTATGGGTAAAATATATGTAATAAGAAAATGTAAAACAGATATGCAACAAATTAATATAGATTTCGGGTTACCAACAACAACTACTAATAAAGGCCCCCCGCAAAATGTTCATAAATGAACATACGGTTTGAACAGCCCTCGGGATGCGTGACAGATTTGGGACACAAACCACTTGAAAGGGTCACTACAATGTAAAATTACCACATGGGTCGCAATCCTGGCGCTCAGAAATATTAGACTAATGTGTGAGACTGTATGCTCAAAATAGATAAGAAATACACGCTAGTACGTAAGATCATGTAATAAAGGAATGCAAAGAAAGGAGTCAAATGCATTTCAACGCTAATCTATACAATAAGTAAAAAGGAGCCATGTACACGTTAACTCTATGGTTAACTCACTCTTAATAATAGATTAGATAACATAGAACAATAAGTAGAAAAGAGTCAAACATACTATAACATCATGTCAACTATATCCTAATAATACATAAGATCAAATAAATTCAATGAGTAGAAGTAAGAAGCATTGAGCTCTGTACATGAAATATCCTATAAAACCTCATACAAACCCAATAAACGAGACAATAAGGATTGGCAAGTGTGCTTACATACTAGTTCTGACGACTAACATCGCGACAAAGTTCAAGTACAGATTTGCATGCAGCATGTATCAGTTGACAGTTATCTACTCCAACTAAAAGCTTTGGCTGAGCATTTATATAGCCATTAATTGGTATATTCTTTAGCCTTTTGAACTTGCTCTCCAACTCCTGTTGTTACTATCCTGTGCACGGATTTTCAACTTGTACCTCATATAGTCTACATGCATAGCTTATTTTCCGATCCAATTTAGGGAGAGCTTTATCTTATCTTCTTTAACACCCAGTTCATGTGCCAAATCTCTGTTCATCAATGTAACAGAAGAACCTTCATCTATAAAAGCAAATGTTTTAATTATCGTTTTATTTAACTCTATTGGTAGGTCTTTAAACAAAATTTTCGACATGCTCAATTTGACTCCGCTTACTGTAGCTGTAGTCTCTGTTGCGCTTTTCTCATCAGCATACGGCTTGTCGCAACCATTTATAGCGCACGTGCGCTTGAATTTGCAATAATTCAAACTGTGACATCTATGCCTTTTGCCCATTTGTTTTTAACAGCAGCTTTAATGTATTCCTTACATTTAGCCAACTTATGGTCACCTTTAGATTTGTAGCACCCAGCGGTTTTCTGATTAGCAGCCACCACTGTAGTCTGCATTACCGCCTTTTGAAGAGTACGTTGCACACCCTTTGTTAGTTGTTGATTAGGCGCCATCAACGTTGCCCTCGAAATGCTCTGGCTTACGCCATTTAGCCAAATGCTAGAATGGCTCAAATCCGGAAAAGATGAGATACTTGCGGCATGCTCGTACCACAGCATACGCTTTGACAATGGCAATTTCCCAAACAGCTGATCCAAATGCTTGGGCAAATACTGAGAAGCATTAGTTGACCGCAAATAAATGACCAAATTTTCAATTTTTGAGGCAAATGATACCATCTTTTCCAGGTTATTCCTCGAAATGCCCGGTAGATCGTTGACCATATCCATCTGGGATTTTATCAAAATTTCCGGGCGTCCATACCGAAACTGCAGCCTGTTCAAAACAACCAATCGCTCAAGATTGCTTATGCGAGTAGACAAATCCTTTGTTTCGTTCGCCATTTGTACAACTAATTATACGAAGTAACAAGATCGTATTGACGTCTTCTTTTCCTCTGATCACAATTGGTTAGCTTTTGCCAGACTCCTGGTCACTGTCTGACTCCATCTCGTCTAATTTCTTATGCGTCGAATTTGATTCCATATCGTCAAGCCCCTTTGGTGTCGAAGATCCGGACATCTCACCAGCACCAAAAACCCGCTACTTATTGCGCAGTTCCATATAATTTTACTTCAATTTCACCACACACACAAACTATTTCATCGTTGTATGTATGTATCCCACAAAAAAAACCTCTACGCGAGGTAAAAGTCTAGTGACGAAAGCATATTCTAGCCCCAAAATTTCTGATATCCAATTTTGTGACGAACGAAATTAAGTTTAATATAAAATTAAAATAAAATATATAAATTATTAACGAAAAATAATAAATAAAAAGTTCCACAAAAAAATTGTCATTCTGCCCTGTGCGCAAAAAGATTGAGCTTCTTAACACATAATATTAGCGCCATTTCCAGTCGGCACCCTCGTGTTATTTAAAAAATTTGCATATTTCTCAACCATTTAAATATTATTTTATGTCAAACAAAATTATCCCTTGTATTTTTTAACATATATTTATATATTACTTTACTAGAAATCATTGCGTCATTGGCTTTATAAAATTTTCCATCCTTACGTAAAACTGCTGTGTAATGTCCTTCATTGAATCCGGGACCATGGTGAAATACAGCACTTGATAATACGTATCTTTTATTTTCAAATCTTAGCTCAGTTTGAGGAATGTTTGTTAAATTTAAATTCGTTATTTTCATGTTCAACTGATCAACTAAGCAATGTGAGAATATTAGTACACGGCCTGTTTAATATTTTCCAAGAATTACAATTCAGTAAACGTCGTTGAAAGTCTCCGCTATCTTGCTGTTCAATGTTTTCAAATAATATAGAGCGTAAATCAGAAATATTTACATTTGTCCCCATCATTAGTGGGTTTGTGTATTTATAAATGGAGCTTTTAAAATATTGCTAGTTGTGTCATTTAAAATTGAGTCTTTTATGCATTTAATGTTTATTAGGCACTGAAAGGCCGAATTAGCATAGCAAGCATTATTTGGGTTTTCCATACCACGAATATTATGGATAATTGTATCATTTGAATTATTATTATTATTAGTTGCACTTGTTAAATTTGTATCTAATATCGATGGTTCTATAAAAGCTGTTGTTTTCTTACTTGTATATATATTTTTATCAAAAACATTTTTATTTTTTTTTGTTATTTGCAACAAGGTGTTGCAGATCTTTTCTATAAATACTCCGTAAACGGTTATACTCTATTATAGCCCCGTCGTTTGTTTTTATGCTTTTTGGATTTAGTATATGTAAGCCTGAGAGTGTCCTTAATCGGGATAACGCTACATATGATTGACCATTTGCAAAAACAGTGTCACCAATTTCTACAACTCCAGATGTCAAAGTTAAGCCTTGGCTTTTGTGAATGGTAATTGCATACGCCAAGCTTTTCGGATATTGCTTACTCACGATAAAACACTTTGATTTAATTGAAATTTCGATTCAATGCATAGAACGCATTTCATATTCTTCATCTTCAAATTGAACAGTTAATTTAACAACCGTTTTTTCCGAGCGGCCGTTGAAGGTAGTTATCGTTTCATGAAGCTTTTCAATTATTCCTATCGCTCCATTTACCAATCCTGATGGAACATCTAGATTTCGAAGTAGCATAATTTTTGCACCTTTTTTTATTTCAATTACATCTGCTAAGTTAGCTGTTATCGGGCATTTGCCTTTTTTTCTTAGTGCTTCTAAAGATTTTGCAGCTTTAGATTTTTGAAGAGCTGTTTTAGCCTCTATAGTATTACATCCTCAGCCTTAAGGAAAATTTTTTCAGAAGGAATTAAGTTAAGCATTCCCATATTAAGCTTCATACATTGTCCCCTTGTCGGAAATAAGCATATTGTATTTGTAGGCAATTTATTGATGTATTCAATAAGGTCAGAAAGCCAGCTTTCAATATCATTATTATTTAATTTAATTTCTTTTGTGAATAAAAGCTCATAATCTTCTTCATCTAAAATACCTAATCTTATATGTGCTAAGGTCGTAGCAAACTCTTGATCGGATTGTTGTCGGATGTTTTGTGTTAGCTCATCGAAGGAAAATAGCTTTGTCCATAATTTTATACTAAGAAGGCCACAAAAATATTTTCAAATCGTTGTTTAGAAATATTAACAAAGGGAGATGGCTCATTTACTGGATCTAATTGCAATATATCTTCAAATAATAAAATATTTATTCTTCCAAACTAGCCATCAGGATGTTCTAAAGTATCATATATTTCTGAAAGACTTAAATGTATATATTGTAAAATCAAATTTGATACCATTGATATTTCATCAATTATAATAAGACATACACTTTTCAGGTTTTCTCGCATTATTTTTATGCTTTATACTTGGCTATACCTCCATTCTCCACCGTCAAATTTAATAATCTATGAATTGTTAAGCCATTTATATTTCGAGCTGCGATTCCAGTTGGCCCAGCAACAACGACTTCTTCACCAAGATTTTTAGTAATATACTTTCTGAACATATTTATTAGAAACGACTTTCCTGTTCGTCCAACTCCAGAAACGAATTTACGTAAAACATTATTTGGAGATAGCCGAGGATTCTTCAATGTTTTATTTTCTAATTCTGTTTTCCATGCTCTACAATAATTTCCTACAGTATTTATAACTTCATCAAATATTCTTCGTTGATCTGAATTAAGCTGAGCGAAAATAGAAAGACTGTCTTCATTTAAGGCTAGATTGTCGTTGTCGTTTAGTTCATTTTCCAATAATACTTCAAATCCGACAATATTCCCACACTCATCATCTTCAGGGCTTATACTTGAATTTTCCATTTCATTAGAAACTCTTGCTAACTCACTTTCAAATTCTTCGGTTATTTTTACCAATTCATCCAATTTTTCATGATATCGCATTGCATCAACCAAATCATCTTTACAATTTGCAAACGCATCAAAATAATTTTCTAAGCCACACTTAAGATCTTCAATATTACGCCAAGGTTTAAATAAGAGTAATAGCCCGTAATAATAGTTTTCTGGTTGCATTTTTCTGTTTGTTTTAAAGTGGTTTATTAAATATGACATTTTACGTTTACGTAAGTAACCACCTTCATAGGGATACCAAATAACATTCTTTGCAGTTGGCTTTACTTTCAAAATATCGAAATATCTCGTAAAATCGTATAAGTTTATTTTTTTTAAATCAATGTGACGATTGGGATAATGCTCGTCGACCCAGTTTGGAAAAAATATATTAGTATCTTCGTCCTGCATTTTATTTAGCTCACTTCTTGGCTTAACTCTTCGACTTCTTTCCTGGCGTATATCTATCATTCTTATAACTGTATTTTTATCAGTTCCAAATAAGGGCAGCTGCAGCAATGTATCAGCTGCCTCAAGGGCTCCACTTTCCCTGTTTGTCAATGAACGCATTGCAAATCTCCACAAATTACTAGCAACAGATTTATTTTAAAAAAAATCTCTAAAATCATCTGTTGCAAATGACTTCTCAGGCTTAGTTTGATATTCACAAACATAAGTGCTTAGTGAGCCAGACTTTTTGCCTATAATTGAATATCCATGTTTCCACACCAAGCAAGCAAAACTGGTGCTTTATAATCATTATTATAAAAATAAAAATTAATTAAATAAAAGCGAAACTTGGCATTGTGCACTGTGAGCAAAAAGGGTAAGCTTCTTTGTACATAAAAATTACTTTTTGCGCAGGGCCGAATGCCAATTTTTGCTTTTTTTAATTTATTTTTATTTAAAATTTTTAGATTAAACTAAATTTTGTTCGTCACAAAATTGGATATCAGAAATTTTGGGGTTAGAAATTGCTTTCGTCACTAGACTTTTACCTCCTGTAGAGGTTTTTTTTTTGTGGGATATCAGAAATTTTTGCAATTGCTTTTGCTTTTGACATTGTAACTTTATCATTAATGCAGGCAAATAGTAAAATATATAAATTTTGTTGTTGAACGTATTTCATATTTAAAAAAAAATTTTTCTTTAATTATAAAGAAAAACTAGGGTACTCCGCCTCCTGCTCGCTTTGCTCGCGTTGCTACAGCCGAGCAAACTCTACTGTCGGAGACTTCGTACTTACTATGAACAAAATAGTTTGGACTTGGATTTCGCCCGATCGGTCCTATGACAGCTATATGATATAGTGGTTCGATTAGAACCAACTTTGGTCAGGATATATAAGTCTAACTTATATGCATATTCTATTAGTTCGGTTAAAATATTTCATTAAACAAAAAAGTTTTTCATACTAAGACTTAATATTGGACCGATCGGTCCTATGCCAGCTATATGATATAGTGGTCCGATTTGAACCAACTTTGGTCAGGATATATAAAACCAAGTTAAATGCATATTGTATTAGTTTGGTTGAGATATCTCATAAAACCGTACTAAAACGTGATTTTCACCGATAGAAAAATGTATTTATTCACTTAACATGTAATATCTTCCAAACCCCTCAACCAAAATTTATGTTTCATATACCAAAAAACGCGAAATTGTATGTATTACAACATGTTAATATTTAACAGAAATCGTTAGAGCCGTTTTGTCAGAAATCGCCAAAATGAAAGCTAAAAAACTTTATTTCACCTGTAAAATGTTACCTGATTACTTTAGAAGAGTACTTTAAAAGCCCTCAAACACACCTTTCCAATGATATATAGAACATATCTGTAGCTAATATGGCTTGGAAACTGTTGAGTTTTCAATTTTAGCGGGATTTAGCGTTTTCCCGCTAAACTAGCGGTTTTTTAAAAAAGTCGTAGAACAAAAATTTCTAGATTTTCGAAAAGGAATAAATCCCCATCATTACATTTAAGCTTCTTTAGCGTTTTGATGCAAACAGACAAACAAACTGACTTTTCATTTCATTTTGAGAAGTCCACTAAAATTTTCAAATTTATTTATCTTTTGAACCAGTTATCGGATTTGGGTGATTGAGGTATCAATCGACGCGTATTTTTAAGTAGAATTTTTAAAAAATACAAAATTTTAACAAAAGGCCCCAACAGCCCCATTAGCTGCAATCATTTAAATTTTTCCCCTCCCACTTACACCCCCGTATCTCATTACCCAGGTTGGTTAGAAAAAATTTTCGATCGGTATATAACTCGATCTGATCGGACAATCGTAGCAAATTTTCCAACTTGGCTGTATATATAGTTAGTCGCCTTTCGCACCCTTCGTGCTGCTTTCGTCACTAACGCAAACTGCCGTCCGCAGTGACAATCGTGTCTTTTTCAACTTTCGACGGCCTAGAATTGATTTTGCAACGCTATGCATAACTAAACAGTCTCCAGTTTTTCTTGGAAAGCTAAATCGGCATATGCTTGTTGATTTTCCTTTCTTATTTTTTTTGTGTCGCATGCAATATTGATTGTGCTTATGTGTTTGATATTTGCAAACACGATCTAAAGTGTTGGAAAAGTTTCACTTGGCGGAAGCCGACATGTTATATATCTATTAATAAAGGCACCCACCTCTTCCTGACTTGACTTGTCAATAATAGGTGAATTTTTAACCCAAAGTAGTGTATGAAAATGTTGCATACGTCTTGACTAATACTCAAGACGCCAAGCATAATGTTCTATTCCTCCAAGAGGCTTGTTTTTGGACAGTAAAAACTTTAATACCGCTTTAAATTTCATATTCATAAAGAGTGAGACACTGACAGGATCAGCAGCAATAAGACTGGAAATTGTTCTTGATTATTTATTTGAAATGTTGTTTCTTGTTCATTAATGTGTGTGACTAATTAATTAAAACACATTTTTTTTCCAAAACTCGTTTTTATTCATCAACATAGTCCCCTTTTAGGGAGATACAATCATTCCAACGCTTTTCCAATCTTTCGATACCGCCTTTGTAAAACGATTTTTCCTTGTCTGCGAAGAGCCAGTAGTCGCTGGGGGCCAAGTCTGGAGAATACGGTGGATGGGGAAGCAATTCGAAGCCCAATTCGTACAATTTTGCCATCGCTTTCATTGATTTGTGACACGGTGCATTGTCTTGGTGGAACAATACTTTTTTCTTCGCCATATGAGGCCGTTTCTTTGCGATTTCGTCTTTCAAACGCTCCAATAACGCTATATAATAGTCGCTGTTGATGGTCTGCCCCTTCTGGAGATAGTCGATGAATATTATTCCATGCGCATCCCAAAATACAGACGCCATAACCTTGCCAGCCAACTGCTGCGTCTTTGGTCGCTTTGGGCGGCTTTCACCGGCTGCATGCCACTCAGCAGACTGCCGATTTGACTCTGGAGTGAAATGGTGGATCCATGTTTCATCCATTGTGATGTACCGACGCAAGAACTCCGACTTATTGCGCGTAAACATGTCCAAACAGCTCTTTGATTCATCGATTCGTTGTTGCTTTTGCTCCGGTGTGAGCAAACGCGTCACCCATTTGGAAAACACCGATTTCATACCCAAATGTTCGTGTATTATGGTGTGTACACTGCCTGCTGATATCTTTAGAATGTCAGCAATCTCCCTCACATTCACTTTACGGTCGGACATAATGATTTTCAGTGTTTTTTCAACGTTTTCCGGAATAACAACGTCATTTGGCCTTCCAGTAGATGGAATGTCATCGGTGTCTGTACGACCACGTTTGAATTCGGCATACCAATAACAAATTCTTCTTTTAGATGGAGCTGAGTCCGAATAATGTTTTACAAGCCATTCCTGACATTGAACAGTATTTTTAGACCCCGTACTTAAAAAAAGTACAGGGGTCTATTGGGTTTGTTTTACCGAATATGTGCGTAACAGGCAGAAGGAGGCGTGGCAGACCCCATAAAGTATATATATTCTTGATCAGCATCAATAGCCGAGTCGATATTGCAATGTCCGTCTGTCTGTCTGTCTGTCTGTCTGTCTGTATGAACACCTAGATCTCGGAGACTATAAGAGCTAGAGACCCCAAAGCTTGTATGTGGGTTCCTCTATATTGCAAGCAGATTAAGTTTATTTCAAACTTTGGCCACGCCCCCTTAACCGCCTGCAAATCGACATAGAAAATTGTATATCGAAATTATAAGAGCAATTTGAAAGTCAGAAATTCCAGATTTTGCACAGACGAAGATATAATTGTCCTAGATTTTTGCTGAAAATTCAAAATAATAAATTTTGCTGTTTAATTCGTTGATGGCGCGTTGGCAGTAATTAAAACTTAAGTAAATAACTGGATAAAGTAAAAAATTGTATTAAAATATTATATCACAAATTGGTCGTGGGCTTACGTGGCGCAGTGTTCTGAGTCGCGGAGTCGGACGGTGCTTGTGAGTTCGAGTCCTGTCGTGGGCGAAAGATTTTTAATTTATTTATGTTCGAATTCAATTTCATTTTTTATTAAAACAAACTCAGTGCTTATTTAAAATGTAATATTAAAATTAAATGTTAAAATATAAATTATTTCTTTTACTTTTTAATTGAGCACTAAAACAAGCAACATGGCCATTTGGGAGGCTGAACGCATAAGTGCGAGCGGGTTCGATTCCCGGCGGGAACAACTTTTTTTTCCAGCTGATATTAAGCTATTTTTTTAATTTTTACAATTCATTGAAATTATTATTTATGAATGTTATATTGACATTAAATATTGAATACATGTTTAATCATTTCATTATATCATATAGCGCCCATAGGAACAATCGGTCAAACATCAAGTTTTAGTATGAACAACTTTTTGTTTTATGAGATATCTAAAGCAAACTGATACAATAAGCAAACGACTTGGTTTTATATATCCTGTCCAAAGTTGGTTCAAATCGGACCACTATATCATATAGCTGTCATAGGACCCATCGGGTGAAAATCAAGTCTAAGTATAAAAATCTTTCATGTTTTATGAGACATTGTTACTAATATGATAGAATATGCTTTAAGTTAACTAAATATTTTTTAATTTTTTCCATTATTAGTTTTTGCCATAGTAAGTACGGGGTCTCCGACAGTCGAGTATGCTCGACTGTAGCACCGGCCGACTAGTTATACCCTGAGCCCATTGAAAATGGGCAAAAAAGGGTATAATGTGTTTGGCAGAATGTATGTAACAGGCAGAAGGAGGGGTGGCAGACCCCATAAAGTATATATATTCTTGATCAGGATCAACAGCCGAGTCGATCTAGCCCTGTCCGTCTGTCTGTCCGTCTGTCCATCTGTTTGAACGCGTCGATCTCAGAGACTGTAAGTGCTAGAGACTTCAAATTTGCAGGTTTGTGAATACCATACGCAGGTCAAGTTTGTTTCAATTTTGATGCCACGCCCCTTCGCCCACAAATTGAAAAAAACGATTTACAGGCGCAATTTTTGACATAGCACTCCCTAACTGAACAATCAGTTGAGAAGTATGCGTATTAAACGACCCTGAAAATTTCAAAGCGATTGACCCGTAAATAAAGAAGTTATTTCGGAGTTTACATTTAATTCAATAATTACATTTGCATGGCAAATCAAACGTGCGAGCGAGACAGCATGTTCACGTTTGTATGCAAGGCGCGCACAAAGACAAAACGAATTAGTACCCATTTTTTTTTTGGTACCAGATAAGAATTAAGCGATAAGCAAAAATATTATCGATATCATGTAATGAAAATGTTAATGTATAATTTATGTATATACAAATATACAATTTGATTAAAATATAATTGTGTTAATATATAAATATGTATTTTTGCATTGCAAAAATCAGCAGAAGCTGATAGCTATGTATGTATGAAATTGCATGAGAGAAATAGCGATCATTTTGCAGCACTACTCTTGCATCTTTGCCGAGCACTGAAAGCTGCAAAATAATAATTTTAATTATTAATATTTTCGATTCCTTACACATATATATAATCAGTATCTACTTATTATCGTTGTAAAAAAAAACTTAGCATTTTCCGCTTTAAGAATCTCATAAAATTAGACATTGCCTTTTATTTCAAATTTCGCGCGCACTGCAGCAGCCTTTGGCAGGCTTGAATTTGTTGCGTAAGAGGGAGAGAGTGAGAGAGGAAAATGGGTGCTGCCAGATTGAAGGCTGAGCAAAGTTGTAGTTTGTGGCTACTCTTGACACACGCTACATCGATTGCAAGCGATTACGATTACGACTTGCGATTTACCAATTTATCAATTTCTAATTAATTTTAAATAAGTTTATTATATTAAAGTTTATTATATTAAACTTATTTAAAATGAATTAGAAATTGATAAATTGGTAAATCGCAAGTCGTAATCGTAATCGAGTGATGTATTAGCTCAGTGAGGCATTAATAACGTAGTCTGCAGTGATAAGCACAGTGACTTCAGAAAACCGAAAGTTGTTCATAGATTCGCGTGTGTAATTTTTGATACCCTGAGCCAATTGAAAATGGCAACAATCAACTTTTATAAAAGAGTACATGGGCTCAGGGTATCCTACTGTCGAGCGTGCTCGACTGTAGCTGCACCTCACCGCGAGCGAAGCGAGCCGGGGGTAGGCGAGCGAAGCGAGCAGGGGGCGGAGCCCCCTTGTTTTTCATTAAAAAACAATGATAAATCAGCACACGGAATTGCTTTGAATTCAAAAGTAGCGTCACTTAAAGCACTGTAACTTGTAAACAAATGGTCGGATTAACATATGATTTTGACAGTAAGCCTTAAAGATCTATGTGTCAGTCACACACATTATTGAAGGAAGTGTTAGCGTTAAAAAAAAAGTTGCGGGTCCATAATTGTCAATCATACAATTTAAATCATTCTTTCGTACTCTCCAGTACTGTTCTGTGTTTCGTAGCCGGCCAAATATTGTTGATAAATTACTATTTATTTCTTTATTTTCTTCAATCAATCTCAGAAAGTTATTTTTATTCAAATTTTTCGATGACGATGTTACATTAAGCTTATGAAATATACCCGCACTGAGTTGTTTTATATTTGTTTGATTTAGCAAATAGAATAGGTATTGCTGATTTAATCGAAATCTACTATGTTTGCATTTTAAGATCTATTTTATAAACTCTCCTGGCTTTAATTGAACTTCTCTTTGCTGGTCTGACCATTTTGACCGCTACAGAAAATATCAGGGAAACACTTCAGGTCCAAATTCTCATCTCGGTTATCAATGCAATCATCAATTACTTTTAAAACTTGATATACTGTGGCAGGCTCAGCACAAGTTTTTCTTTCTATTATATATATCGGATATATCGTCATATTTTCATAAAAATCATCTGAAATATTTTTTTGGGTGAGCAACGCCTTATCGGTAGGAACATCTACTTCCATAACATGTTCATCAATGATATTTTCGGAATCGGTATTTAATTCGCTAATACCCGGTTGTCATTTGGCAAATTATTTAAATTTGTATCATAAATGCAGTCTACATTAACACCATCTAGAAGGGCTTCTGTATTATAGAGAAGCGAAATATCTGAATAAAGTGAATTATTATCTTTTAGCCATTTTGGCGATTCAAATATTTTTTTTACATCAACAAGTGATTGCCGTACATTTCTAGTTTTGTTTGGAATGCCTCTTACTATAACCGTTATATCTTGGTTCTTAAGAATAGCTTCTTCTGGATTCGGAAGCTTTATCAAACTATTTTCGAGAGGTAATGGTAAATGGAAAACTCGTCCCTTAATTTTCTTAATAACCTCTGCGCTTGGTCGTTGCTTATTATGTCCACCCATAACAGTGTCCATTCGAGCAATCACTTGAAATGCTTTTGCTCGTTGAATAAATAATTTTTCGAACTCATTTAAACAAGAAATGCAATCTGGCACTGAATTAAATTATAAGTTATTAAGTAAGCACGTTGAAGGTAATGACTCGTTCTTAAGTTTCACTAGGCAATATTGACATATGCGCATATTATTGAAGAAAGTTTCATTTTCATCTTCATAATAATGAACTAAATTTTGGAAATGTGATTTATCCCACAAATTGTCACAAATTGTTTTGCAAAGCATAACGTTAAGCATGAAACGCATGAAAATATTGGCCACATAGTTCGGCACTCATTCTTTTTAAGTTCCTGAAACGCATGTAAGTACTCATCCCATATTTCTCCTTCGTGACTTAAGGGAAATGAGTCCACTGTATTTCTTAGCTCACAAATATTATTCGTTAGCAACCCAAATGTTAAATTATCAATTTTCAATAAATTAACTTTTATTAAGTATATTAATTTCAAAATTTACGAATATATGGAAAGTGTGGAGATAGTCGTCTTATGAACAGCAAGACGGAATGACAATTATTTTCATGCTCATAACAATAAGGCTGATGGCCTCCTTTTAATTTTTGAATGAACTCAAAGTGATCGTACAGACATTCTATATCGGTAGAATTATTTTCGGGCAACTCTGGTTGATCAAGTTTGTTTGAGCATATGTCAATATTTTTGAAAAAATTCGGAATATCTTCATGTTTGAAGTTAATAAAGGTTGTTATAAGTGAAATATATCGGTGCGAAATTATCGATTTATCAATATTACATATTTCTGGATTGCATTTCCAATTTTCAATAGTCTGTTTCTCATTTTCAAAAACGTTTTCAACTTTTCCGTCTGAGTTTAAAGTCAAAGTTGTTTTTAGCTTTAAAGGATTATACGATGCACTTGAAAAATATGCTTCCGAGTGTCGTGTATGCTATGATGGACCAAACAATAAAAAAAACTCTGGATCGGAAGTGGAATCTATTTTGATTTTAATAGTTGTAATTTTTTCTTTAAGTATGCATACATTTTTCAAAATGAATTTATTATCGTTTTTCTATGATGGAAAATTTTTGAAATATTTTTTTCAACCTCAACTCTATAACTATTTTTACATGTTTTCATCATAAATATTACCATTTAATTGAAACAAATTACGAAGACTTGTGAAGTCTCAATCCTTTTCTTCAGTTAAATTCATATTATCAACATTTTTCATATTTCTTTTTGGTTTATTTGCCAGTTTATTGCGTTTTTTTGTTCGATTTTTTGAAATTTCAGAGTTTTGCTTTTTATTGACACGTTTTCTTACAGCTTGATCTTCGAGTCTTAGAAAAGATTGATCTTCTGCCTCTGTGTTCCGATTTAATTCTGATGTTTTTGCTTGCCTTCTGAGTCTTTGAAATTTTTGGTTTTCTGTTTCCAATTCTCTGTTTGATATAGCCCTTTGAGCTTATTTTTCAATTCGTTTTTGTTTTTCTTCGTCAGTTTCTAAGACTCTATGTAATATAGCCCTATTTGCATCTTTTTCCATTCGTGTAAGTTTTTCTTCTTTAGTCTCTAAGGCTCTATTTAATGTAGCTCATTTAGCTTCTTATTGCTTTTTCTGATACTGTTTTCTTAAGATCTAGCTCTTTCCTGAATTATATTGCGTTTTACCGTTTTATTGTCTCCACTTTCAGTTTCGGTAATAAGCTTTCTTTTGAAATTATATACTTTCTTAATATTACGCCCAGCCATTTTAAATAAATAATTTGTTGGTTTTTGTGTTTTTTTTTTAATGGTATTTTTATGAGTTTATTTATGAGTTATTTGAATACTTAATAAAACTTAAAGTTTTTTTACTATAAATCAATCAATTTTTAAATTAAATTTTTGTTAATTTTAATATATTATAAATTATTCTTCTTGTGTACTTTTTAAGACAGTACTTTGTTTCGAAATCATTACTTTTAATTAAGTTTTTTGATATTTTTATATTTCTTTTCTGATTTTATTTTTTCTTTTCTTTTCACTTTAATTTATTTTTTAATTAACAAAGCAAATACAAGTTTTTACTATTATTTCTTTATCAATATTTAAAGTTTTTCGTTTTCTTTTCAATTTCGTAATTTAAAATTTTTTCTCTTTATTTTTCTTGTCAATTTTCTTTCGTGAATTTTGCATGCATATAATTTTTTTTGTTAATTAAAATCAATTTTCATTTTTTTTCCTTTGTTTTTTTTTTAATTATATTTTTTTCAGTTTATCATAAATGTATTTCTTCTTTATATATTTGAATGTTTCAAAATCAAAATAATTTTTTTTTTAAGTTTCAATATTTGTTTGGTATATATATATATTTTTAATTTTTTTTTTATATTAAAATATGTTAGTTATTATTTTTTCTTAGAACTATTAATTTATTAGCTATAGCTAATAATTTCGGCTGATAAAAAGAATTGAAAAGAATATTATTATTTTGTGATTAATAAAAAATAGAACGATAATCAAAACCATTCACTCTCAATATTAATATGATTTGTTTTTATTGCTTAATTCAGATAATATTTGCATAAAAAATATGATAAAATTATTTTCCTTGAACTTAAGCAATAATTAACGAATCAGGAAAAATGGAAATAATAATCCGAGTGTCACTGTATGTTGCCAATATAAAATAAAACAAGGGGGGTCCGCCCCCTACTCGCTTCGCTCGCCTACCCCCGGCTCGCTTCGCTCGCGGTGAGGTGCGGCTACAGTCGAGCACGCTCGACAGTAGGATACCCTGAGCCCATGTACTCTTTTATAAAAGTTGATTGTTGCCCATTTTCAATGGGCTCAGGGTATCAAAATTACACACGCGAATCTATGAACAACTTTCGGTTTTCTGAAGTCACTGTGCTTATCACTGCAGACTACGTTATTAATGCCTTACTGAACTAATACATCACTCGATTATGATTACGATTGCGATTTTTTAATTTATCAATTTCTATTCATTTTAAATAAGTTTAATATAATAAACTTTAATATAATAAACTTATTTAAAATTAATTAGAATTTGATAAATTGGTAAATCGCAAGTCGTAATCGTAATCGCTTGCAATCGATGTAGCGTGTGTCAAGAGTAGCCACAAACTACAACTTTGCTCTCTCACTCTCTCCCTCTTACGCAACAAATTCAAGCCTGCCAAAGGCTGCTGCAGTGCGCGCGAAATTTGAAATAAAAGGCAATGTCTAATTTTATGAGATTCTTAAAGCGGAAAATGCTGAGTTTTTTTTACAACGATAATAAGCAGATACTTATTATATATATGTGTAAGGAATCGAAAATATTAATAATTAAAATTATTATTTTGCAGCTTTCAGTGCTCGGCAAAGATGCAAGAGTAGTGCTGCAAAATGATCGCTATTTCTCTCATGCAATTTCATACATAGCTATCAGCTTCTGCTGATTTTTGCCATGCAAAAATACATATTTATATATTAACACAATTATATTTTAATCAAATTGTGTATTTGTATATACATAAATTATACATTAACATTTTCATTACATGATATCGATAATATTTTTGCTTATCGCTTAATTCTTATTTGGTACCAAAAAAAAAAAATGGGTACTAATTCGTTTTGTCTTTGTGCGCGCCTTGCATACAAACGTGAACATGCTGTCTCGCTCGCACGTTTGATTTGCCATGCAAATGTAATTATTGAATTAAATGTAAACTCCGAAATAACTTCTTTATTTACGGGTCAATCGCTTTGAAATTTTCAGGGTCGTTTAATACGCATACTTCTCAACTGATTGTTCAGTTAGGGAGTGCTATGTCAAAAATTGCGCTTGTAAATCGTTTTGTGCAATTTGTGGGCGAAGGGGGCGTGGCACCTAAAATTGGATACAAACTTGACCTGCGTATGGTATCCAGGAACCTACATAACAAATTTGAAGTCTCCAGGTCATATAGTACTTGAAATCGAAGCCCAAAAGAAAATTGGTACTATTTCTTACTGTGTTTGTGCGCGCCTTGCATACAAACGTGAACATGCTGTCTCGCTCGCACGTTTGATTTGCCATGCAAATGTAATTATTTAACTAAATCTAAATTCCGAAATAACTTCTTTATTTATGGGTCAATCGCTTTGAAATTTTCAGGGTCGTTTAATACGCATACTTCTCAACTGATTGTTCAGTTAGGGAGTGCTATGTCAAAAATTGCGCCTGTAAATAGCTTTTTTTCAATTTGTGGGCGAAGGGGGCGTGGCATCAAAAATTGGAAACAAACTTGACCTGCGTATGGTATTCACAAACCTGCATTCCAAATTTGAAGTCTCTAGCACTTACAGTCTCTGAGATCGACGCGTTCAAACAGATGGACGGACAGACAGACGGACAGGGCTAGATCGACTCGGCTGTTGATCCTGATCAAGAATATATATACTTTATGGGGTCTGCCACCCCTCCTTCTGCCTGTTACATACATTCTGCCAAACACATTATACCCTTTTTTGCCCATTTTCAATGGGCTCAGGGTATAAAAAGCTGCTCCCACACACATACACACATAGTCACTCATATTTTTCTGCGTTGTTTATTTGATTTCTACTTACTTGTATAAGACTTTTGATCCTTGTTGAATGACGCTTTTGCTGAATAAGTAAGATTTAACTAGTTTGTATAATAAAATATATTATTTTTCATTAAAAATTAAACAAATTAAGCGCATCTAATGTCAACAATTTCCAAATTGGCATTTGTTTTGCTTATTGGTGTAAGATATCGATAGTGATGGACACACTAGCACGAATAGTATTTTTTTCATATTGCATTTATTTCGCCAAATAAAAATAAAGAAGTAAAATGTTATACGTTTATGAACTTAATACAACTGTTTTGAATTTAAAAAAAAAAAAGAATGAAATTATCTTGTTAAATTGTTATTATCGGCATAGTCTACTATTCTATTCTATTTATTCAAATCAGTTCTACATATTCAAAGTGTAAACTAACCACAGCTGCCAGAACAGTGTGTCCACACAGAATTTGGTTATCTTATCTTTGTAACATGGTGATACTGGTACTTTGATCGTCATCAATCAATTTATTAAACACTTCGTTGGAGAAAAGATACGATTCATGGACTTGCATTTATTTTACAATTTCCGGACTAAATCATTTTAATGTGTGAATATTTTGATTTTGTTTGAATTTAACCAGTGTCACCATGTAACAATGTAAGCTTGATCTTCGAGTCTTAGAAAAGATTGATCTTCTGCTCCTGTGTTCCGATTTAATTCTGATCTTTTTGCTTGTCTTCTGAGTCTTTGAATTTTTTGGTTTTCTGTTTCCAATTCTCTGTTTGATATAGCCCTTTGAGCTTATTTTTCAATTCGTTTTTGTTTTTCTTCGTCAGTTTCTAAGACTCTATGTAATATAGCCCTATTTGCATCTTTTTCCATTCGTGTAAGTTTTTCTTCTTTAGTCTCTAAGGCTCTATTTAATGTAGCTCATTTAGCTTCTTTTTCAATTCGATTCCGATTTTCTTCGTCAGTTTCTAAGACTCTACGTAACATAGCCCTATTTGCATCTTTTTCCATTCGCTTAAGTTTTTCTTCTTCAGTCTCTATGGCTCTATTTAATGTAGCTCTTTGAGCTTCTTTTTCAACTCGTTTAAGTCTCTGATCTTCCGTTTCTTTCTCTCTGTTTGATATAGATCTTTTTGCATCAATTTTGATCCTTTTAAGTCTATGTTGTTGCGTCTCTGATTCTCTATTTAATTTCGCTTTACGGGATAATTTTTGATTTGTTTCCAAATCTCTATCCATTTGCGATCTTATTGCTTTTTCTGATACTGTTTTCTTAAGATCTAGCTCTTTTCCTGAATTATTATTGCGTTTTACCGTTTTATTGTCTACACTTTCAGTTTCGGTAAAAGGCTTTCTTTTGAAATTATATACTTTCTTAATATTACGCCCAGCTATTTTAAATAAATAATTTGTTGTTATTTTGTGATTAATAAAAAATAGAACGATAATCAAAACCATTCACTCTCAATATTAACATGATTTGTTTTTATTGCTTAATTCAGATAATATTAGCATAAAGAATATGATAAAATTATTTTCCTTGAACTTAAGCAATAATTAATTAATCAGGAAAAATGGAAATAATAATCCGAGTGTTACTGTATGTTGCCAACATAAAATAAAAAAAGCTGCTCCCACACACATACACACATAGTCACTCATTTTATTCTGCGTTGTTTATTTGATTTCTACTTACTTGTATAAGACTTTTGATCCTTGTTGAATGACGCTTTTGCTAAAAAAGTAAGATTTAACTAGTTTGTATAATTAAATATATATTTTTTCATTAAAAATTAAACAAATTAAGCGCATCTGATGTCAACAATTTCCAAATTGGCATTTGTTTTGCTTATTGGTGTAAGATATCGATAGTGATGGACACACTAGCACGAATAGTATTTTTTTCATATTGCATTTATTTCGCCAAATAAAAATAAAGAAGTAAAATGTTATACGTTTTCGAGCTTAATACAACTGTTTTGAATTTTTTAAAAAAAGAATGAAATTATCTTGTTAAATTTTTATTATCGGCATAGTCGATTTATTTATTTACAGAGTAAATAAACGATAGGCTAGTATTGACTGCCTCGATAAATGTAATGACAGGGGTGGCAACGCCACGAATAGGTTTGCATTAATAGTTAGAGAATAGAAAAAAAAAAATTAGTAAAGAATAGCACATTTACGAAGCTCTTTATTTATTCTATTTATTCAAATCAGTTCTACATATTCTCGTTGGAGAAAAGATACGATTCATGGACTTGCATTTATTTTACAATTTCCGGACTAAATCATTTTAATGTGTGAATATTTTGATTTTGTTTGAATTTAACCAGTGTCACCATGTAACACCAAAAGTAACGAAAAGTAGAGTGGATACACTGTTGCGTCAGCTGTGGTTTGTTTATATGCTCTGTGGACAAATTGATCAACACCGGGTACATTGGCTTTATATAAAAATCGGAAATTAAAATGAGCATAATTATGAAAATTCGAACAGTAATATAAAATAAATTACGCAATATAGCTCTTATAGTTAATAGCGCTGGCATAATTCCTAGAATTTTTCGCTTCGGCGAAAATCGCGAATTTTGCACAATACTTTTATTAAGTTTAAATACTATATATTTCCAATATAACTAAATCTTTAAATAAAAATGAAATTAGTTTTTTTTTGGTATTTTATTTTATTTTATTTTTTTCAATTTGTCCGGGAACTACATTTTCAAATTCATCCAGGCGGACCAATACATCGGCCACCTGTTGGGCCACCATTTGAGCCCACGGTGGGACCATCGGTTGAGCCACAGGTTGGCCCACCGGTTGAGCCACAGGTTGGGCCACATATTGGGGCACCGGTTGGCCCACTCCTCCTTGTGGCTGGCCGACTTGGGCCCAGCCTGAATGAACCGCTGCGCCTTCTTGCATTCATGCTTGGGCCGCTGGAGCGTATGTGAGTGGGGCAGCTTCCCAGCCCTGGCAGCATTTTCCGCATTCACTGTGGCATGGGCACTGGCAGCCATAGGAAGATGGTGGCGGTCCAAATTGCCGCCATCCTCCATACCCACGGCCACCTCCACGACGCGACCACTCCATTCATATTGGGGAGCCCACTTCAAGAATAATATAAAAAGTTATCACTGCCGCCCGCAGTTCGCGTTAGTGACGAAAGTATCACGAAGGGTGCGAAAGGCGACTAACAATATATACAGCTAAGTTGGAAAATTTGCTATGATTGTCCGATTAGATCGAGTTATATACCGATCGAAAGGTTTAGTCCTAACTTACAAAATGGCATACTAAAACTTTTTCTAACCAACCTGCGTCATGAGATACGGGGGTGTAAGTGGAAGGGGAAAAATGTAAATGATTGCAGCCAATGGGGCTGTTGGGGCCTTTTGGTAAACTTTTGTATTTTCAAATTATTCTACTTAAAAATACCCGTCGATTGATACCTCAATCAACCAAAAATTTAAGTGGACATCTCAAAATGAAATGAAAAGTCAGTTTGTTTGTTTGTTTGCATCAAAGCGCTAAAGAAGCTTAAATGTAATGGTATGGATTTATTCCTTTTCGAAAATCTAGAAATGTTTGTTCTACGACTGTTTGAAAAAACCGCTAGCTTCGCGGGAAAACTATCTCACTAAACAAAATAGTTTTTCATTCTAAAACCTAAATTTGACCCGATCGGTTCTATGGCAGCTTTATGATATAATGGTCCGATTTGATCCAACTTTGGTCAGGATATATAAAACCAAGTTAAATGAATATTGTATCAGTTTGGTTGAGATATCTCATAAAACCAAAAAGTTTTTCGTACTAAAACGTTATTTATTCACCTAACAGGTAATATCTTCCAAGCACCTCAACCAAAATTTATGTTTCATATACCAAAAACGCGAAATTGTACGTTTTACAACATATTAAAATTTAACTGAAATCGTTCGAGCCGTTTTGTCAGAAATCGCCAAAATGTAAGCTAAAAAACATTATTTCACCTGTAAAATGTTACCTGAGTACTTTAGAAAAAAAGTTTATAGGTATGCCCAAAAGCCCTCAACCACACCTTTCCAATGTTATATAGAACATATCTATAGCTTCTATTTCCGGGAGTTAGCGTGTTCCCGCTAAACTAGCGGTTTTTTCAAAAAGTCGTAGAACAAACATTTCTAGATTTTCGAAAAGGAATAAATCCCCATCATTACATTTAAGCTTCTTTAGCGCTTTGATGCAAACAGACAAACAGACAAACAAACTGACTTTTCATTTCATTTTGAGAAGTCCACTAAAATTTTCAAATTTATTTATCTTTTGAACCAGTTATCGGAATTTACCAAAAGGCCCCAACAGCCCCATTGGCTGCAATCATCTAAATTTTTCCCCTCGCACTTACACCCCCGTATCTCATGACCCAGGTTGGTTAAAAAAAGTTTTAGTATGCCATTTTGTAAGTTAGGACTAAACCTTTCGATCGGTATATTACTCGATCTGATCGGACAGTCGTAGCAAATTTTCCAACTTAGCTGTATATATTGTTAGTCGCCTTTCGCACCCTTCGTGATACTTTCGTCACTAACGCGAACTGCCGGTCGCAGTGATATATGCGCAATACTTTTTAGCACGCAAATCAATTAAATTAAAAATGTTCTGTCCTGGTCAGAATTTAACGAAAACAACACAAAACTTTGTTTAATATGTCTTTAATAATATATTCGTAGCTCGCAAATCAAAAGACAAAGTTAAGGCAAGACAAATTAATAAAAAATTTATTTTAATGTGTTGCTGCGTGCTAAAACTTTCGAGAACAACTCGTCTATAGTGTTGCACAACAGCAGATTAGAATTCAATATCAATAAATTGGGTATCGATGCTCAATATTCAAACGATGAACACGACAAATGTATAAACTCAAATAAGAAAATAGTGCGGCAAGGCTTGGCATATATTTGTTCTTCAGTGAACTTGCAACAGGGGTGATTTTTTTTAGAGGTATAGAGCCTCGAATTGAAATAATAGGTGCATGCAATAACGCCAATGCGAGTTATTTCAATCCAAAAAACGCCCACAGGCTTTGTTGCACTTTTTAAATTGCAGTAACGCCCGCGGGCGCAATTTCATTTTGAATGTATATTCTATCAGGTTGGTTACGATATCTCATAAAACAAAAAAGTTTTTCATACTAAGACTTGATTTACGCCCGATCGGTCTTATGACAGCTATATGATATAGTGGACCGATTTTAACCAACTTTGGACAGGATATATAGAACCAAGTTATATGCTTATTGTATCAGTTTGGTTACGATATCTCATTAAACAAAAAGTTTTTCTTACTAAAACTTGATTTTCGACCGATTATTCCTATAGGCGCTATATGATATAGTGGTCCGATTTAAAAAAGAAACAAACTTGATCTGCCTGCAATAAAGAGGAATCTACATACCAAATTTGATTTCACTAGCTTTTAAATTGTTCTTATAATTTGGATATGAATTTTTTTTTCGATTTGTGGGCGATAAAGGGGGCGTGTCCGAATTTTGAAATAAACTTGATCTGCTTGCAATATAGAGGAACCTACAAACCAAGTTTGGTGACTCGGCTATTGATGCTGATCAAGAATATATATACTTTATAGGGTCTGCCACGCCTCCTTCTCCTTCTGCCAAAAAGAGAGAGCGATTTATAATGAATTCTGGGATATATATTAGTTGAGAGTCTCAAGTATTTTTTTTAAATATATTATTAAAATTTTAATACAAAATGTCAATACTACAACCCGTTTTCCAACATTAGTTTTCTAAAAATCTAATACATTTTTTAATATTATTGTAAAAAATCTTAATCCAATAATGTCATGAAAAATATCTATACATTTTGATATTTTGCCAAGTTTCAGTTCCGTTGAAAAGGAAGTTCCAGGACTATAAAATAAGAGAACGGAGGTTATAAAACAGTTTTGAAAAATAGCGCCGCAGCCAAAAAATTTAAAGAAAACAAAAGTAACTTTCTAACAAAAATATAATATTTTTTAATTTTGTTGTTGATATATTTTATTTAGACAACAGAGATGTGCCACTAAATGTTCATTTTAATAAATGTCAACGTGCGCCACTAAAAAAAATATATAAATCTTATCATACCAATTAAATAATAGCCTAAAAAGGAAAAATATTTCTCCATAAATGGCGGTGCTGTGAAATTGAAAAAAAAATTCAGTGTCAACGACCGACGGCATTAGAAAAATCTACTCTCTTGCCCACCTTGCCGCGCTTGGCAAACTGAGTGCAACTCTTTGAGTGAAAAATTAGATTTTTACAAAAACAAAATAAACGTTACCTGATAGTGTTTAAGTGTTTTTAAATGTCTTCATGCAAAGTTACCTAAAAAAAAATTAAAAACGACAGTTAAATAACAACGAGTTCAACATATAAATATATACATAAAATAAAAATCATTAAAATATTACAAAAAGTATTTACCAAAATAAAAATGGGCAAAGTCACCAAGGAAGAAAAGCTACAAAATTTCTAAATGCAAGCAACAAACGACAACAAATCCAGCGTCACCAGCAGCTAGACGAGCTGAGTCTATGCCACTTCCACGGCCGTTTACTGCTTCCTCTGCATCTGAATCGCGTTCGCAGTCACAGATACTGCCGCCTGGCCCACGATGCAGCAAAGCTACGAAGCGGGAAAGACGCTCCATTGGCGCCAAAACGTTTGCCAACGCCACAAGTGGCCTAAAAGCGACACAGGCAGCAACAGCAGCAGCAATTACAAAAATAACAACAACAATAACGCTAGCTACACCAATAACTGCCGCGCCAGCGACTCTGAAGTCGACGGCGGCGACGGCTACCATTTTGCTCAATGACGAGAGAGGCGCCCTTGGAGCAACGGCAACTGCTCAATCAGCAACTACAAAAAAAAACTCCAGTGTCAAAGTGAAGCCTAATTTGCCGCCATCTTCAATGCCTGAACTGGCGCCAAATGCTTTAACTTTTGGGGGTCACCCGAACATAACCTCGGATGCCAACGAGATTGAAATCCCTGCTATCACTGAAGCAGCAGCTAAAGGAGGTGGTTGTGCAGCCGGTGAATCTGATGTTGATGTGACAACGATCACAACTCCTACATCAATAACGGCAACAACGATCACATCCAGTAATATCTCAAACGTCGCGCCAATGGTCTGCCCATTTGGAATCTATTTTATCGACTCGCCAATTATGCAGCAGCAGCAACAGCAGCAGCCACCAACTCCACCACCGTCACCCCCACCACCATCAGCAACAACATCACTGTCCACAGCAGAAGCCACTAACGCACTTGCGCCTGCAATGAAAATTTCATTATTATCAACATCAACAAATACAAAAACAACAACAACAGCGACAACAGTAGCAGCCACTACAGCAGCTGTAGCAGCAACAGCCGACGGTAAGAATCATTTGTACAACAATAAAAATTCCTTACCGCCTGTTAGAGCTAACAATACTAGCAGCAACAGCAGCATCATCATCGCTAATAACAACAGCAGTAACAAACAAATCAATGGAAACCACCAACTCAGCCGCCAACACCGTAATTATGCCATCAATGTCGGCCATAAACGCAAATCTCGTATGCCGCTCAGCAGAAAAGCAAAGCGTAGAGCCAACAGTAACAGCATCAATAATTCAACGGATCTGCATCAGCCGTTGTTAACAGCGAATGGCTTTGAAAAACTCCTGCTTAAGTATGAGCATCATGATTCATTGTCGGAACTCTTTGCCGATGGTGACGTTGACGGTGACGGTGCCTATGACCACTAAGAAAATAACCTATAGAGAAGTCATCCCATACAACTGAAAGTGTCTCAGCTAAAAGCATGACGGGGCGTTCTTTGGGTAATTTTTCGGTGGACCTGTCGTTAGAGGGAAATTATTTTTGGTTTCGAATCAGTTGGCTGGCCGAGCTCGTTGCTGGCACAGCAAGCGAGACACAAAACATGCATGCTATGAAATACCCTTTAGCTATAAAAAATTATTGTCTTTAATATTTAATAAAGAAAAACATCGTAAATCTAATAAATTTATTAATGTAGATAATAAAAAAAAATGCGATGTGTTGTTTTTATAATTTTAAATGTTTATATGTGCTTTAAATTTCTTTATTAAAAAATTTTTAATACAGGTATTAGAGTTTACATACAAATTTTAAAGGGAAGCAACTTATAAACAAAACGATGTTGTCAATTCTCTCAGTACCCCATACATATGCACATGGTCTCTTTGTTTATGATCGAGTCGCGGGTATGATATTTTTTGCTTTCGAACAATTCGGGTCGAGTGGCGTTCGAGTCATACGGTGTGCATGCGTGTATATCATAGACTTTGTGCTGTGGCACACGACCTATCTCAATAATTTAAAATAATTAGGTCACAGCAGAAAACATTATGGGGCGTAAGATAAAAATTTAATTATTTTATTATAATCATATATATTTATTTAATTTACATTTTTAATTTGAAATTTAAACAGTCTGTTTTTAAAATTTATTTAATTTGTATATTAAATATCCAAACCTTATATACTTGCATTAATTATTTTAGCTTTAAATATCATTTGTATGTGATTTTAAATTAATTTAAATTAAAAATAAATTAATACACATAAAAAAATTATTTTATAAATTATATTGGAAGACGCCGCTCGTATTAGCTTCCGATATACGTACATGGTATTCTTATATACATTTGTATATAATCGCTACCCAGGGAACCCCACGTGGTGGTCATAAATAATACAACCGACGAGTCGACTTGAAATGTTAAATTAAAATTTTTAACTTAAATCATTTCCATGTTCCCCAAAAATGTACAAAAGCAAGTTACTCATCTAGCAACTTGTTCACTGACTTACCTTAAGAGAAATTTTTTAAATACCCTGATTTCTTAAATGCTTCGTGAATTGAACTATCTATTTTTACAAGTTATTCAACTATAATTTAATGTATGAAAATAAAGAAAAGAAATAAAGAATTTATTCAAAAACTATTATTTTAAGAATGAAAAAAAGAAAGTAAAATAAAGAAAAGAAATAAAGATTTTTTTAATTCCAGAACTATTCTATACTAGAACATTAAACTATCTATTCTAATGATTTTTTGAACTGTCTGTATAAGAGTAAAAGTAAAGAAATTCATTAAAATTCTAAAATAATATAAGACTTAATTAATGTCACAAATCTAAAGATTAAAGTTTTCCTACACTAACCAAAAGATAGATGCAAGTTGCTCATTTAGCAAATCACTCACCCTATACTAACCAAAAGATAGATGCAAGTTGCTCATCTAGCAACCCACTCGCCCTATACTAACCAAAAGATAGATGAAAGTTACTCATTTAGCAACTCACTAAAAAAAGAACTAAATAAATATTGAATTACTTACATTTTGTTTTTTTTTTTTTATATCCTATGTCTTAAGAATTTTAAGTTTCCTTTCTTTTTTATTATTTCTATTTAAAGACTGGCTAGCAATTTTATCTGTCAACCACTTACAATTTTTTCTTATTAATATTAAAATGAACTGCATACTTGCATACTTGCATGATTTTCTTTTTTAAATTAAATATGTGAGGCTTTCTATCAAAATATTTCTTAAAAACTCCAAAGTGAATTTTTATTAGATTATAAAAATAATCTGATGGAGCCTTAAGCATCAAATTTTGGTTCACATAGCCAAAATGTTTATTTAAAATATGGTACTCAGAATAGCATTCAACCTCTTCTGTCGGTTTTACAGGTTTGGCACATATTTCACAGTCATTCTTTTGAAGTAGCTTATGTAAGAAGTACCCAGCATAATACCGCAGAGCATTCTCATTAGAAGCATCTTCAATACTTAAAATCTTTGCTTCTAATAATACTTCTAATTCTGTATCCTCATCGGATGATATCAATTCATCGTCATTCCCATTAAAATTATTTATAGGTGCGATTGATATTGTTGTTATATTTGCAACTTCTTTAATTATATTGCACAACATTGTATCTTCATCAGGCGCACAGTGCCCAGACACTGACGTTGAAGTTAAAATTTTCATCGACAGCATCTTAGACATAATAATGTTAAATTCAAACATAGACGGATTTGTGTTTGTAGCATCTCGAGCCCTTATTAAATAGAACAAATTTTCCAAAGGGTCTTGGTTAAGCCTTGAAGTTGCAATGAAGGAAACTTCTAAGCTCTCACTCCAAACGGTATCCGCCAAAGAAAGTATTGATGATATTGTTTGAATCATACCGTCAATAAAATTTTTTAAATATTCCCGCATTTCTAATGGGGTATCTTTAACAATATTATTTTGTTGCAACGCACTCCTATATGGATTTCTATCGAACAAAACATGACTATTTAAGCAATCAAATAGTTTGTTAATTTTTTCAATAAAGTTACCATTGCGAAGGCATTTTCATTGCAATGTGAAAACCACCAGAATTGATCACGGTTTGCAATGCAGCAGCGACACTGTGACTAAACACCTGAGTGGCATACTTTACTTTCATTTTTTCAAAAACAACGACGAGATGATTGCTGACATAATAGAGGTGGACTAAAAGGTTTTGAGATGGAGATAGAAATTTCTATAGTAGGGTGATGTAAATCTTCAGGATACTTAATGGTGATACCCTAGCGACGGCAGTATTTGCAAAATCATTAATAAAACCAGATCAAGAATTCGATCATTATGATTTCTTATTAAATTCATTTGAAACAATGAGAGATCAAGCAAGTTATCTAAAAAAGTATCTTGGTTTAAGGAACAAGGTAATTTGTTCTACTGAAAATGACCAAGAAATTTTAGGCAAATTAAAATCACCCAGCACAATAAATAAGTCATTGTCTTTTACTTAAAGATTAATTTCTTCAATACAGGTGAAATGTTGCAAGTAAACTGCCGGAGAAGCTTTGGTGGGATATAAGAGCAGGTGATAAAATTGATCGAGTTGACAGCAACAATTTTAATATCAGAAGTCACATTAAAATTAATGCGTTCTGACTGAAGTGCCGATTTAGTGGCAACAAGTACGCCACCACTTCGAGTCGGTCGTTACCGTTGGCGGTAACGGTGTAACTCAAAACATATTTCCAATTTTCGTACAATCCTCTCACCATAAAAACACACACTTGCTGTCCCAAAAGCCGTGTTGTTTTGGTGCCGTTGTTTTCGAAACCTTCAATTTCGTCAAGAGAGAAATTATATTGAAGGCCTGATTTGATTTTAATTTCATCAAACACCAAAACTGCCTCTTATCCCAAATTACTCATTCTATCAACAATTTGTTTCAAATTTTCAAGCAAAATGGGATTGAAACCAGGTTTCATATTCTTTAAAACTGCCCATCTCGAAATTGTTCTAATTGACGGCAGCTTTAATTTAAAAACATCCCAAAGATATACTTTGGCTCATTTTATTTATGCACGACTAAAAGCAGTCGGCAAACAAAAAATTACCAAGTATAAAAATTAAGTTAAAGATTAAAAATACAAATATAATTAAAAATAAATTATGAACTGTAACGAGAAAAAAAACTATAGTTAGATCTGGGGCAAGCAAAATTATAAATGATCCAACATTTGTTGCTATGATTGGGGAAAACCCAGAAAAACCCAATCAGATCAATTAAGATTAGTATTGTTAATAGTATAGATAGATATGTTAATAGATAGTATGAATGTTAGATTAGTAAAAAGTAGCATAACAAGTTATTAGTATTAGTAAGGTCAGGGATTTAACGATAGGTATTGGAAAATTGCGGATTTTAGGGATTTTTTTACGTAAGTTCTTACCGAGTAAAAGTATATGTTTTGTGTTATCTGTCTTTCAGCTATACTATACCCATTTTTCTTCTTCAAAAGCAATTTACATAAAACGTTTGCTTCATCAGAAACATGAGATATATTCGAAATAAATAAGAGATCACTTTTTAAAGTTTTTGGTTTTGGTTTTCCGAAAGACTTTTCGTCGTAAAAATGATTTTCTTAAAGCGATAAACCTTTCTTTTAGCTTATCAAAACGTTCCTTTTTTTTATTAAATCTGTCCAACATTTTAAAATATTTTTCTTTGCAAAAGGTCTCATTTTGCTGCATTTAAGACAATTTGCACAAAACTCAGAATTAGAATTTGATGGATTTAAATCCAACAAGCAACTATGGCTTGCCAGGTCTTTCCATGTCTGGGTTTTCTGATGATCTTTGAACATTAAAAGTTCACCAAGTTTCCTCACGGCGTTCTTGAACGAGCTCTTGCAAAACGCATTCGTCATTATCGCAAGGCTGTGCATACTCTTGAGGAGTACTGGCCCTTTTATAAACACTATAAGGTTCAATGGGGTCACAATCGTCTACAAAGTCATACGGTTCACTACCAACAGCACTAGACAATTGTTACGAACTGCTTCTTCTCGGTGGGCCGCGCCGGATGGCTCATCGGTTCTCAGGGTAGAGTCCCATCCCTGGCCCGCAGTCCGAACAATCGATTACACCATCGATACACAAACAGTTGTGGCGAACGGAACTACACAACACAATAAATATAATATATTTATTTAAACGTAAGTGTTACGATGGAATGTAAATGATGATATGTGTAAATCGCTTAAAAGTACCTTGCCTACCTAAAGAGCTCTCTGGGTGGTGAAGGGCGATATTTAGGTGTATTAATTGTTTCATAAAAATTGTGAATACGTGTATGTATATCTATATATATATATGTAAGTTAAGCCTTTCCGTTATCCCATGATAACGGAATGGCATCTTTAACTAAACATAATTAGGTTCCCGTGAATTCCTTGGTTTCTTGGGTTGTTAGTGCATATGGAAGGTTTCAAATCCAGCGTCTATTCCAGTCCAAGATTAGTATGAAGGCTTTGTTTAACGTTATAATTTATTGTTCAATAGCTTATTTTACGTTAATTAATTTGTTCAAGATTTATACTAGTCTCTTCCAAGTCCCATTAAGTCTAACCCTAGCTGGCTGAATTTTTTCCACAGCAAACCTCGTTAAGGGGAGGAGTTAACAGTGCAGTATTTCCCTTACTCTCATCGCCCCCGCGATGAGCTGCACATTCCAAGCGCTGTCGCAATATCCGCCACAACCCAGCGTTCTACTTCCCTCGTCGCCCCCCGCACCGAGTCAGCATTCTAGTGCCGTTGACTCGCCGAAACAGCGTCTTCGCTGAGACAGCGGTCACCATATCCGCTGTTGCACAACACCGGCAAGTTCGGGGCCAAACAGCCCAATACTTACGATTTGTGTATGGAACTACGGTGCAACAACAACAACGCGGAATGATCATATTGCACCGTCTGTAAGACGGGCACCGACGCGACGTCGACGCCAACACCAAGACGAGCAACGAGGTTTGCTGTGGAAAAATTCAGCCAGCTAGGGTTAGACTTAATTGGGACTTGGAAGAGACTTGTATAAATCTTGAACAAATTAATTAACGTAAAATAAGCTATTGAACAATAAATTATAACGTTAAACAAAGCCTTCGCTACTTCAATCTTGGGACTGGGAATAGACGCTGGATTGAGGAAACCTCCTATGAGCATACCAAGCATCCAAAGAAACCAAGGAATTCACAGGAACCTGATTATGTTTAGGTAAAGATGCCATTCCGTTATCATGGGATAACGGAAAGGCTTAACTTGTATATATCTCGTGCATATGTAAATGAATATTTATCTGTTTATGTGTGTTATTGTAATGGTTTGCATTCTTGTTCCTATTCTGTTTGTTTTGTTTCTTTACTTTAATAAATATTTTTAAATTAACTTTTATATATTTATTATTAACAAATTTTCTTCCCTTTTTTTTCCCCTTTAGATATTTCATCAACTTTAATCTAACTTCAATTAAATTCAAGATACGTTTTATTTTATAAATTTTAATTTATATTTATACTTTTATGCTTTCATTCGACCCTTTTTTTTTGTATGATAATAAATATTAATAATTATTCAAGACAGCGGCGTTGAAATTATTTTGGGAGGTACAGAAGGAGACAAGCGAAAGTTGTTTTTGCAGCTCTTCAACTTAGAACTTTGGGCATACTTGTGGCGGAGCAATCGGAACTGACTCACTTGTACGATGTCACAACGGGCTGCGATTCTCTTGGACGAATATAAATTCAATTTCTTAGTTTCTAATAACATTTGGACTAATTTTAATATTTTGTAATAACAGTTTTCTTGACGACATTAAAACGGCAACAATGAAGAGACAAACAAACAGACAGACCAGGAACACAACGATGTTGCCACCAGTGGCAAGATGCTGGAGCGGAGACGCCGCGGAATTAACAAAGTAAATATGTATATATATATGTGTGAATTGGTAAGTGTGGTTAATTTATGTGTTATAAGTGTATTGTGTTGTAATTTAGTAAATGTAACATTTATCTATTTGTTTTGTCTTACTCTGTGTTTGCTGTGGATGTGTGTTGGCCGTGGTTAGTTTTGAGCCTCGGAGACTGGTGACCCAGGACGATACCAGTATCGATCCTGCGCCGCATCGGTCGCTCAACATGCTTCCGTGGTGACCAAATGTACGACAGAAGCCAAATAGAAACTCAGATAGCGTTTCTCGGATGCCGTTCATCACGCTAGTGATGAACTGAGCATTTGACAGATGCTTAAATGTTTGTGTACTGTCCGAATCGTGCGTAGAGAAGTGTTGGTCCGCCTGTGTATATTTTTTGTTCTCCCTTGTTTAGTTGATGTATTTGCAGTAAAATATAGTAGAAAATAATTGGTCGTAATATTTAGTAATTTATTTCTTTTAAGTTATAGTTATTATATTAGTAATCGTTAGGCGTTTCGTTAAGTATCGTAAGTCTGTTTATTTTCGTGAGTAGTTTCGTTTGACGTATATATATTCAGTATTGTAAGTCCTGTTGGGTATTGCTTACGTTTTGTTAAGTCCTGCTGGGTAGAGTTTACTTATTGTTAGTAGTTGGAATTAATTTTCTGTAAATACGTGAATTTGTTGAATATTAATTAGTGTTTGTATATATTAGTCTTTAGTTTCGTATTTGTAAGATTCTTGAGTGGTAGATTTGTTTATACGTACATATTTTGGCTAGTGTTAATGAGATTAGTGCTATTTATTATTATCGATTAGAAAATAGGGTATCGTTAGATAGTATACTGTTGAAGATTAGGTATTATGGATAGCGCGACGAAGTCAGCCATAAATTTAGCGGTTGCCCAGGCAAATGAAACCTACAGACACTCCTTGCGGTCGGGTATTAACGATGCGTTTCAGGAGCAGATAAGAGAAGGGTTCATGGAGATGATGACACTCATCAATGAATTGATCAGGCCGCAAGAGCGTGGTGTAGGGTCCGAGAGTGTCGTGGCGATGCTTCCAGGGTTGGGAAGCTCAGATCCGAGGGCAGTAGCTATTCCGGAGAGTCGAGAGGATGAATTCCAGGATCATCGTGATACCGATTATTTGTGCGATATGCAAATATGGTTCACTGATCAACCGGCGAGGAATGGATACCACCTAGGACGGCATAATCTCCGCGTAGAGGATCGCCGAGTAGATGAGTTGAAGGAGGCATTGTGGCTCACGGATGCTCATGACCAATCTTTTTGTTGGAAGCCCGGCTAACTCAGTCGGTAGAGTATGAGACCTCGTAGTGCTCTTGAGTAGGGTCATGTTGTGGGTGTGGCCTACGTTGGGCGCTGCGTTAGGTGCCGGCTGGTCACAAACGGGCCAGGGATGGGACTCTACCCTGAGAACCGATAAGCCAGCCGGCGCGGCCCACCGAGAAGAAAAGCAGTTCGTAACACAATGTCGAAGGAGCTTCAAATAAATATTTAGTGGGGATAGCGTCATTCTTTAGTCTTTCTTTTCCAAAATATTTGCTCTCGAAATACCGATCACAAATATGTGTAGATTTCCTATTAAAATTGCCATCTAATCGACAATTAATACTCCATTTATTAAAATAGAAATCGTTAGATGGAAATGTAAACAATCGAACTGGAAAATCTTTAAAGCTATTTCTATAGCTCCGAAGGCATGAACTATTAATACACCTGTTACCATTAAATTTTTTCAAGTCTTTTGCAGCCATTTTGCTTTTTTTATATGTTGATATCAAAATCTCATTAAAAATAAAACCAATCAATGTGTATCAAATTTGTAGCTGCACATACAAACACACGCAAAATACAAAAAGAGAAAACGATGTGCACTTATATATAAGGTGCGTTTAATATTTATAGCGCCACTAAAAAATTTGCTCTATTTCTGTAACGGTACATTTTTTACTGTTATGATGTTCTATGAAAAAACTTATTTGCATGCAACAACAATGCACACAAATTTTGAACTTTGTACAGATAACGGTACTTTTGATTTCGCGATAATTCTGTTTTAAGCATGATTCACTATTATAACGCCAGTCTCTGTGAGTAAGTTTTTCGCTATTAATTTTAATAGTTTTTTTTTATTTTTATCAAAAGTTTAAATCAAATTTGACTCCCATGATTGGAAATTACTTTAAAAATTCTGTTTGGCATACTGCATAACAAATTTTTAATGATTTCTGGCTCGATTTCCATCCAAGCCCCCTCGATTGCAGTTTTGAGTTCTTGCATAGAACCAAATTGGCGGTCTTTGTAAGCCTTACGTACTAAAATACCTAGGTTTTCTATGGGTTTAGATCTGGTGATTTGGCTGGCCAGTCCATAAGCGTAATCGTTTTGGAGAAACATCAGGATTTTGTCTCCCTGCTGACGAGGATTGCGGCGTTATCTTGTTGGAAAATCCAGTCTCTGTCACCATTTTCATCAAGAAATGGGATGAGACTGTTTTTCAACACTCTTATGTAATCGGCGCTCTTCATACTCGAGGATACAATTTATGTTAACAAAAAACTAGTCGGCCGGTGCTACAGTCGAGCATACTCGTACTTACTATTCAAAAGCAGCCACTTCTAAAAAATTAAATAATATTTACGATAAACTTAAATTTATATATAAGCCTACATAAATGTAAATCTTTAACAGAGATAAAATTAAAACTACATGTTCAACATGCAAAATGTTGTTATAAATAAACTAAACAACACTTAATTCATATAGTAACATAATTGAAGCTTAAAATTTAATTAAATAATATATTTGAATCAAAAAAAGTTAACAGATAAATTAATAAAAACATAAATTTATATACTAAATTTATAAAACATTAAATTTACATAGAATTTTCACATGACATTTATATAAATGTCAATATAAAATAATTTAAATAAAATTATTAAACATAAATTCAATATAATATGTCAATATAACATTCAAAAATAATAATTTAAAAAAATTTTAATATTAAATAATAATTTGAAAAAAAAAAATTAAAAAATAGCTTAAAAAATCAGGTAAAAAAAAGTTGCCCCCGGCGGCAATCAAAGCGAAAGCATCACGAAGGGTGCGAAAGGCGACTAACACTATATACAGCTATGTTGGAAAATTTGCTACGACTGTCCGATCAGATCGAGTTATATACCGATCGAAAGGTTTAGTCCTAACTTACAAAATGGCATACTAAAATTTTAATTTTAATATAAATAACCTGGGTCATGAGATACGGGGTGTAAGTGGGAGGGAAAAATTTAAGTGATTGCAGCTAATGGGGCTGTTGGGGCCTTTTGGTAAAATTTATTATATTATTTATTTTTTAAAAATGTATTTATTTTTTCTACTTAATTGATTAATACCTCAATCACCCAAATCCCATAACTGGTTCAAAATATAAATAAAATTTAAAATTTTAGTAATGATGGGAATTTATTCCTTTCCGAAAATCTAGAATTGTTTGTTCTACGACTTTTTGAAAAAACCGCTAGTTATCGGGCAAACGCTAAATCCCGCTAAAATTCAAGCTACCGATATGTTCAATATATCATTGGAAAGGTGTGATTGAGGGCTTTATACTACTTTCATTTTTTTTCTAAAGTACTCAGGTAACATTTTACAGGTGAAATAAAGTTTTTTAGCTTACATTTTGGCGATTTCTGACAAAACGGCTTTAACGATTTCTGTTTAATTTTAATATGTTGTAATACGTATTTCTCGTTATTTGGTATATGAAACATAAATTTTGGTTGAGGGGGTTTGGAAGATATTACCTGTTAAGTGAATAAATACATTTTTCTATCGGTCGAAAGTCACGTTTTAATTCGAAAAACTTTTTGGTTTTATGAGATATCTCAACCAAACTGATACAATATGCGATTAACTTGGTTTTATATATCCTGATCAAAGTTGTTTTAAGTCGGACCACTATATCATATAGCTGTCATAGGACCGATCGGGTCAAAATTAGGTTTAAGTATGAAAAACTTTTTTGTTTAGTGAGATATTTTAACCAAATTCATAGCATATGCATTTAGGTTAGTTGTAATAATCCTGACCGAAGTTAGTTCTTATCGGACCACTGTATCATATAGCTGACACAGGACAAATCGGGCGAAAATCAAGTTCTACTGAAAAACTTTATTGTTTTATGAGAAATCGTTTAATGAGTTCATACATTTATCGTGTTCATCTATTGAGCATCGATACCCAATTTATTGATATTGAATTCTAATCTGCTGTTGTGCAACACTATAGACGTTTTAGCACGCAGCAACACATTAAAATAAATTTTTTATTAATTTGTCTAGCTTTACTAAAACTTTTCAACCAACCTGGGTCGATGTAAGTGGGAGGAAAAATTTAGATGATTGCAGCTAATGGGGCCGCTTTTTGGTAACATTTTTTTATTTTTTAAAACTACTTAAAAATACGCGTCGATTGATACCTCAATCACCCAAATCCGATAACTGGTTCAAAAGATAAAAAAATTTGAAAATTTTAGTGGACTTCTCAAAATGAAATGAAAAGTCAGTTTGTTTGTCTGTTTGTCTGTTTGCATCAAAGCGCTAAAGAAGCTTAAATGTAATGATGGGGATCTATTCCTTTTCGAAAATTTAGAAATGTTTGTTCTACGACTTTTTGAAAAACCGCTAGTTTAGCGGGAAAACGCTAAATCCCGGAAAAATTAAAACCTCAACAGATTCCAAACCATAGAAGCTATAGATATGTTCTATACAACATTGGAAAGGTGTGGTTTTTCTAAAGCACTCAGGTAACATTTTACAGGTGAAATAAAGTTTTTTAGCTTACATTTTGGCGATTTCTGACAAAATGGCTCTAACGATTTCTGTTATATTTTAATATGTTGTAATACGTACAATTTCGCGTTTTTTTGTATATGAAACATAAAATTTTGGTTGATGGGTTTGGAAGATATTACCTGTTTAGTGAATATATATATTTTAATAAGTATTAAGAGGGTCAGCATCAAGGCATGTAGCAGAGCTTGAGAGTGTATTTTTTTTTTTCACGTATACATTAATAACTTTTGCTATTATTCTAGAAGTGCGGTCCCAATATGAATGGAGTGGTCGCGGTCGTGGCCGTGGGTATGGAGTATGGCGGCAATTTGGGCCGCCACCATCTTCCTATGGCTGCCAGTTCCTATGCCACAGTGAATGCGGAAAATGCTGCCAGGGCTGGGGCTGGGCCCAAGCATGGATGCAAGAAGGCGCAGCGGTTCATTCAGGCTGGGCCCAAGTCGGCCAGCCACAAGGAGGTGGGCCAACCGGTGCCCCAATATGTGGCCCAGCCTGTGGCTCAACTGTGGCCCAACTGGGGGCTCAAATGGTGGCCCAACCGGTGGCCGATGTATTGGTCCGCCTGGATGAATTTGAAAATGTAGTTCGGACAAAAAAAATGAAAAAAAAAAAAATAAAATATCAAAAAAAAAACTAATTTCATTTTTATTTAAAGATTTAGTTTTGTTGGAATTATATAGTATTTAAACTTAATAAAAGTATTGTGCAAAATTCGCGATTTTCGCGGAAGCGACAAATTCTAGGAATTATACCAGCGCCCGCAACATCGATGATGCGAATGTTTTATATATATGTAAATATAGTATGCACATACTGATGCTTTATATTTAACACTTTATAAAAATTTTAGAGCTATATTGCGTAATTTATTTTATATTACTGTTCGAATTTTTTATAATTATGCTCATTTTAATTTCCGTTTTTTATATAAAGGCAATGTACCCGGTGTTGATCAATTTGTCCACAGGGTATATAAACAAACCACAGCTGACGCAACAGTGTATCCACTCTACTTTTCGTTACTTTTGGTGTTACATGGTGACACTGGTTAAATTCAAACAAAATCAAAATATTCACACATTAAAATGATTTAGTCCGAAATTGTAAAATAAATGCAAGTCCATGAATCGTATCTTTTCTCCAACGAAGTGTTTAATAAATCTACACGAGGTAAAATTCTAGTGACGAAAGCCATTTCCAACCCCAAAATTTCTGATATCCAATTTTGTGACGAGCAAAATTCAGTTTAATCTAAACATTTTAAATTAAAAATATAAATTAATAAAAAAAAAGCGAAAATTGGCATTGTGCACTGTGAGCAAAAAGGGTGAGCTTCTTTGTACATAAAAATTACTTTTTGCGCAGTGCCAAATGCCAAGTGCTATATGATATAGTGGTTCGATTAGAACCAACTTTGGTCAGAATATATAAGTCTAATTTAAGTGCATATTCTATTAATTTGGTTACGATATCTCGTAAAACAAAAAAGCTTTTCTTACTAAGACTTAATATTGGACCGATTGGCTATATGATATAGTGGTCCGATAAGAACTAACTTCGGTCAGGATTTTAAAACTGACTTAAATGAATATGCTATCAATTTGGTTAAAATGTCTCACTAAACAAACAAGTTTTTCATACTAAAACCTAATTTTGACCCGATCGGTCCTATGACAGCTATAAGATATAGAAGTCCGATTTTAACCAACTTTGGCTAGAATATATAAAACCAAGTTAAATGCATATTGTATCAGGTTGGTTGAGATATCTCATAAAAACCAAAAAGTTTTTCGTACTAAAACATGATTTTCGACCGATAGAAAAATGTATTTATTCACTTAACAGGTAATATCTTCCAAACACCTTAACCATAATTTATGTTTCATATACCAAAAAACGCGAAATTGTACGTATTACAACATATTAATTTAATTTAATATTAATTTAACAGAAATCGTTAGAGCCGTTTTGTGAGAAATTGCCAAAATGCAAGCTAAAAAACTTTATTTCACCTTTATTTCATTTCAAAGGTACGCCTAAAAGCCCTCAAACACACCTTTCCAATGTTATATAGAACATATCTATAGATTCTATGGTTTGGAATCTGTTGAGGTTTTAATTTTTCCGGGATTTAGCGTTTTCCCGCTAAACTAACGGTTTTTCCAAAAAGTCGTTGAACAAACATTTCTAGATTTTTGAAAAGGAATAGATCCCCATCATTACATTTAAGCTTCTTTAGCGCTTTGATGCAAACAGACAAACAGACAAACAAACTGACTTTTCATTTCATTTTGAGAAGTCCACTAAAATTTTCAAATTTATTTATCTTTTGAACCAGTTATCGGATTTGGGCGATTGAGGTATCAATCGACGCGTATTTTTAAGTAAAATTTTTAAAAAATAAAAAAAATGTTACCAAAAAGTCCCAACGGCCCCATTAGCAGCAATCATCTAAATTGTTCCCCTCCCACTTACACCCCCGTATCTCATGACCCAGGTTGGTTAGAAAAAGTCTTAGTAAAGCTAGACAAATTAATAAAAAATTTATTTTAATGTGTTGCTGCGTGCTAAAACTTTCGAGAACAACTCGTCTATAGTGTTGCACAACAGCAGATTAGAATTCAATATCAATAAATTGGGTATCGATGATCAATATTCAAACGATGAACACGATAAATGTATGAACTCATTAAACGATATCTCATTAAACAAAAAAGTTTTTCATACTATGACTTTATTCTCGCCCGATCGGCCCTATGACAGCTACATGATATAGTGCTCCGATTTAATCCAACTTTGGACAGGTTATATAAAACCAAGTTTTATTTATATTCTGTCAGTTTGGTTACAATATCTCATAAAACAAAAAAGTTTTTCATACTAAGACTTAATTTTCATCCGATCAGTCCTGTGCCAGCTATATGATATAGTGGACCGACTTGAACCAACTTCGGTAAGGATGTATAAGACTAACTTAAATGAATATTCTATAAGTTTGGTTACGATATCTCATAAAACTAAAAAGTTTTTCATACTAAGACTTGATTTTCTCCCGATCGGTCCTATGACAGCTATATGACAAAGATGTCCGATTTGAACCAACTTTAAACAGGATATATAAAACCAACTTTTATGTTTATTCTATCAATTTGGTTTTGATATCTCAAAAACAAAAGTTGTTTATACTAAGACTTGATTTTCACTCGATCGGTCCTATGACAGCTATATGATATAGTGGTCCGATTTGAACCAACTTTGGACAGGATATATAAAACCAAGTCGTATGCTTATTGTATCAGATTGATTACGATATCTCAATAAACAAAAGTTTTTCTTACTAAAACTTGATTTTAGACCGATTATTCCTATAGGCGCTATAATGATATAGTGGTCCGATTCAAAAGAAACTAATTTGATCTGCCTGTACAAAGAGGAATCTACATACCAAATTTGGTTTCACTAGCTTTTAAATTGTTCTTATAATTTGGATGCATTTTTTTTTTTTTCGATTTGTGGGCGATAAAGGGGGCGTGTCCGAATTTTGAAATAAACTTGATCTGCTTGCAATATAGAGGAACCAACATACCAAGTTTGGTGACTCGGCTATTGATGCTGATCAAGAATATATATACTTACAGGGTCTGCCACGCCTCCTTCTGCCTGTTACGCACATATTCGTTAAACAAACCCAATAGACCCATGTATTTTTTTTTAAGTACGGGGACTAAAAACCCCAAAAAGAGAGCGATTTATGATGAATTCATAGATATATTTGAGTTGAAAGTCTCAAGTATTTGTTTAAATATAATTTTAAAATCTTAATACAAAATGTCAATACTACAACCCGTTTTCCAACATTAGTTTTCTAAAAATCTAATACATTTTTTAATATTATTGTAAAAAATCTTAATCCAATAATGTCATGAAAAATATCTATACATTTTGATATTTTACCAAGTTTCAATTCCGTGGAAAAGGAAGTTCCAGGACCATAAAAATAAGAGAACGGAGGTTAAAAAAAAGTTTTGAAAAATATCGCCGCAGCCAAAAATTTAGAAAAAAAAAACAAAAAATAACTTTTTAACAAAAATAAAATATTTTTTAATTTTGTTATTGGTATACTTTATTTAGACTTTCAACTATTTGTCGGCAATATGGGCAGAGCAATAGATGTGCCACTAAATGCTCATTTTAATAAATGTCAACGCGCCACTAAAAAAATATATAAATCTTATCATACCATTAAATAATAGCCTAAAAGGAAAAATATTTCTCCATAAATGGCGGTGCTGAAATTGAAAAAAAATTCAGTGTCAACGACCGACGGCATTAGAAAATCTACTCTCTTGCCCACCTTGCCGCGCTTGGCAAACTGAGTGCAACTCTTTGAGTGAAAAATTAGATTTTTTACAAAACAAAATAAACGTTACCTGATAGTGTTTAAGTGTTTTAAATGTCTTCATGCAAAGTTACCTAAAAAAATTAAAACGACAGTTAAATAACAACGAGTTCAACATATAAATATATTAAAATAAAATCATTAAAATATTACAAAAGTATTTACCAAAATAAAATGGGCAAAGTCACCAAGGAAGAGAAGCTACAAAATTTCTAAATGCAAGCAACAAACGACAACAAATCCAGCGTCACCAGCAGCTAGACGAGCTGAGTCTATGCCACTCCACGGCCGTTTACTGCTTCCTCTGCATCTGAATCGCGTTCGCAGTCACAGATACTGCCGCCTGGCCCACGATGCAGCAAAGCTACGAAGCGGAAAGACGCTCCATTGGCGCCAAAACGTTTGCCAACGCCACAAGTGGCCTAAGTGCGACACAGGCAGCAACAGCAGCAGCAATTACAAAATAACAACAACAATAACGCCAGCTACACCAACTGCCGCGCCAGCGACTGACGTCGACGGCGGCGACGGCTACCATTTTGCTCAACGACGAGAGGCGCCTTGGAGCAACTGCAACTGCTCAATCAGCAACTACAAAACTCACTCAATCGCCGCCATCACGGAGAGCAATTTTAACTCTAGTGTCAAAGTGAAGCCTAATTTGCCGCCATCTTCAATGCCTGAACTGGCCAAATGCTTTAACTTTGGCGGTCACCCGAACATAACCTCGGATGCCAACGAGTTGAAATCCTGCTATCACTGAAGCAGCAGCTAAAGGAGGTGGTTGTGCAGCCGGTGAATCTGATGTTGATGTGACAACGATCACAACTCCTACATCAATAACGGCAACAACGATCACATCCAGTGATATCTCAAACGTCGCGCCAATGGTCTGCCCATTTGGAATCTATTTTATCGACTCGCCAATTATGCAGCAGCAGCAACAGCAGCAGCCACCACTCCACCACCGTCACCACCACCACCATCAGCAACATCACTGTCCACAGCAGAAGCCACTAACGCACTTGCGCCTGGAATGAAAATTTCATTATTATCAACATCAACAAATACAAACACAACAACAACAGCGACAACAGTTGCAGCTGTAGCAGCAACAGCCGACGGTAAGAATCATTTGTACAACAATAAAATTCCTTACCGCCTGTTAGAGCTAACAATACTAGCAGCAACAGCAGCATCATCATCGCTGATAACAACAGCAGTAACAAACAAATCAATGGAAACCACCAACCCAGCCGCCAACACCGTAATTATGCCATCAATGTCGGCCATAAACGCAAATCTCGTATGCCGCTCAGCAGAAAAGCAAAGCGTAGAGCCAACAGTAACAGCATCAATAATTCAACGGATCTGCATCAGCCGTTGTTAACAGCGAATGGTTTTAAAAACTCCTGCTTAAGTATGAGCATCATGATTCATTGTCAGAACTCTTTGCCGATGGTGACGTTGACGGTGACGGTGACGGTGCCTATGACCACTAAGAAAATAACCTATAGAGAACATCCCATACAACTGAAAGTGTCTCAGCAAAGCATGACGGGGCGTTCTTTGGGTAATTTTCGGTGGACGTGTCGTTTGAGGGAAATTATTTTGGTTCGATTCAGTTGGCTGGCCGAGCTCATTGCTGGCACAGCAAGCGAGACACAAAACATGCATGCTATGAAATACCCTTTAGCTATAAAAAATTATTGTCTTTAATATTTAATAAAGAAAAACATCGTAAATCTAATAAATTTATTAATGTAGATAATAAAAAAAAATGCGATGTGTTGTTTTTATAATTTTAAATGTTTATATGTGCTTTAAATTTCTTTATTAAAAAATTTTTAATATAGGTATTAGAGTTTACATACAAATTTTAAAGGGAAGCAACTTATAAACAAAACGATGTTGTCAATTCTCTCAGTACCCCATACATATGCACCAGAGAGCTGCAACGGGTATGTTCGAGTATGATTGAGCACCACAGCGACAAGTTCGATCAAATCAACTCAGAGACTCGGTCGCAACGGGCTCGATCGAGTCACGGGTCTCTTTGTTTATGATCGAGTCGCGGGTATGATATTTTTTGCTTTCGAACAATTCGGGTCGAGTGGCGTTCGAGTCATACGGTGTGCATGCGTGTATATCATAGACTTTGTGCTGTGGCACACGACCTATCTCAATAATTTAAAATAATTAGGTCACAGCAGAAAACATTATGGGGCGTAAGATAAAAATTTAATTATTTTATTATAATCATATATATTTATTTAATTTACATTTTTAATTTGAAATTTAAACAGTCTGTTTTAAAATTTATTTAATTTGTATATTAAATATCTAAACTTATATACTTGCAGTAATTATTTTAGCTTTAAATATCATTTGTATGTGATTTTAAATTAATTTAAATTAAAAATAAATTAATACACATAAAAAATTATTTTATAAATTATATTGGAAGACGCCGCTCGTATTAGCTTCCGATATACGTACATGGTATTCTTATATACATTTGTATATAATCGCTACCCAGGGAACCCACGTGGTGGTCATAAATAATACACAACCGACGAGTCGACTTGAAATGTTAAATTAAAATTTTTAACTTAAATCATTTCCATGTTCCCCAAAATGTACAAAAGCAAGTTACTATCTAGCAACTTGTTCACTGACTTACCTTTAAGAGAAATTTAAATACCTGATTTCTTAAATGCTCGTGAATTGAACTATCTTTTTTACAAGTTATTCAACTATAATTTAAAGTATGAAAATAAAGAAAGAAATAAAGAATTTATTCAAAACTATTATTTTAAGAATGAAAAAAAGAAAGTAAAATAAAGAAAAGAAATAAAGAAAATAAAGATTTTTTTAATTCCAGAACTATTCTATACTAGAACATTAAACTATCTATTCTAATGATTTTGAACTGTCTGTATAAGATAAAAGTAAAGAAATTCATTAAAATTCTAAAATAATATAAGACTTAATTAATGTCACAAATATAAAGATTAAAGTTTTCCTACACTAACCAAAAGATAGATGCAAGTTGCTCATTTAGCAAATCACTCACCCTATACTAACAAAGATAGATGCAAGTTGCTCATCTAGCAACCCACTCGCCCTATACTAACCAAAAGATAGATGCAAGTTACTCATTTAAGCAACTCACAAAAAAGAACTAAATAAATATTGAATTACTTACATTTTGTTTTTTTTTTTTTTATATCCTATGTCTTAAGAATTTTAAGTTTCCTTTCTTTTTTATTATTTCTATTTAAAGACTGGCTAGCAATTTTATCTGTCAACCACTTACAATTTTTTCTTATTAATATTAAAATGAACTGCATACTTGCATACTTGCATGATTTTCTTTTTAAATTAAATATGAGGCTTTCTATCAAAATATTTCTTAAAAAACCCAAAGTGAATTTTTATTAGATTATAAAATAATCTGATGGAGCCTTAAGCATCAAATTTTGGTTCACATAGCCAAAATGTTTATTTAAAATATGGTACTCAGAATAGCATTCAACCTCTTCTGTCGGTTTTACAGGTTTGGCACATATTTCACAGTCATTCTTTTGAAGTAGCTTATGTAAGAAGTACCCAGCATAATACCAGAGCATTCTCATTAGAAGCATCTTCAATACTTAAAATCTTTGCTTCTAATAATACTTCTAATTCTGTATCCTCATCGGATGATATCAATTCATCGTCATTCCCATTAAAATTATTTATAGGTGCGATTGATATTGTTGTTATATTTGCAACTTCTTTAATTATATTGCACAACATTGTATCTTCATCAGGCGCACAGTGCCCAGACACTGACGTTGAAGTTAAAATTTTCATCGACAGCATCTTAGACATAATAATGTTAAATTCAAACATAGACGGATTTGTGTTTGTAGCATCTCGAGCCCTTATTAAATAGAACAAATTTTCCAAAGGGTCTTGGTTAAGCCTTGAAGTTGCAATGAAGGAAACTTCTAAGCTCTCACTCCAAACGGTATCCGCCAAAGAAAGTATTGATGATATTGTTTGAATCATACCGTCAATAAAATTTTTTTAAATATTCCCGCATTTCTAATGGGGTATCTTAAACAATATTATTTTGTTGCAACGCACTCCTATATGGATTTCTATCGAACAAAAAACATGACTATTTAAGCAATCAAATAGTTTGTTAATTTTTCAATAAAGTTACCATTGCGAAGGCATTTTCATTGCAATGTGAAAAACCACCAGAATTGATCACGGTTTGCAATGCAGCAGCGACACTGTGACTAAACACCTGAGTGGCATACTTTACTTTCATTTTTTCAAAAACAACGACGAGATGATTGCTGACATAATAGAGGTGGACTAAAAGGTTTTGAGATGGAGATAGAAATTTCTATAGTAGGGTGATGTAAATCTTCCGGGATATTTAATGGTGATACCCTAGCGACGGCAGTATTTTGCAAAATCATTAATAAAACCAGATCAGAATTCGATCATTATGATTTTTATTAAATTCATTTGAAACAATGAGAGATCAAGCGTTATTCAAAAAGTATCTTGGTTTAAGGAACAAGGTAATTTGTTCTACTGAAAATGACCAAGAAATTTTAGGCAAATTAAAATCACCCAGCACAATAAATAAGTCATTGTCTTTTACTTAAAGATTAATTTCTTCAATACAGGTGAAATGTTGCAAGTAAACTGCCGGAGAAGCTTTGGTGGGATATAAGAGCAGGTGATAAAATTGATCGAGTTGACAGCAACAATTTTAATATCAGAAGTCACATTAAAATTAATGCGTTCTGACTGAAGTGCCGATTTAGTGCAACAAGTACGCCACCACTTGAGTCGGTCGTTACCGTTGGCGGTAACGGTGTAACTCAAAACATATTTACAATTTTCGTACGATCCTCTCACCATAAAAAAACACACACTTGCTGTCCCAAAGCCGTGTTGTTTTGGTGCCGTTGTTTTCGAAAACCAATTTTGTCAAAGAGAAATTATATTGAAGGCCTGGTTTGATTTTAAATTCATCAAATACCAAAACTGCCTTTTATCCCAAATAACTCATTCTATCAACAATTTGTTTCAAATTTTCAAGCAAAATGGGATTGAAACCAGGCTTCATATTCTTTAAAACTGCCCATCTCGAAATTTTCTAATTGACGGCAGCTTTAATTTAAAAAACATCCAAAGATACTTTGGCTATTTTATTTATGCACGACTAAAAGCAGTCGGCAAACAAAAAAATTACCAAGTATAAAATTAAGTTAAAGATTAAAAATAAATATAATTAAAATAAATTATGAACTGTAACGAGAAAAAAAAACTATAGTTAGATCTGGGTAAGCAAAATTATAAATGATCCAACATTTGTTGCTATGATTGGGAAACCCAGAAAACCCAATCAGATCAATTAAGATTAGTATTGTTAATAGTATAGATGGATATGTTAATAGATAGTATGAATGTTAGATTAGTAAAAAGTAGCATAACAAGTTATTAGTATTAGTATAATAGATTTAAACGATAGGTATTGGAAAATGCGGATTTTAGGATTTTTTTACGTAAGTTCTTACTGAGTAAAAGTATATGTTTTAGGTTATCTGTCTTTCAGCATATATTATACCCATTTTTTCTTCTTCAAAGCAATTTACATAAAACGTTTGCTTCATCAGAAAACATGAGACATATCTGAAATAAATAAGAGATCACTTTTTTTAAAGTTTTTGGTTTTGGTTTTCCGAAAGACTTTTCGTCGTAAAATGATTTTCTAAAGCGATAAACCCTTTAGCTATCAAAACGTTCCTTTTTTTATTAATCTGTCCAACATTTTAAAATATTTTCTTTGTAAAAGGTCTCATTTTGCTGCATTTAAGACAATTTGCACAAAACTCAGAATTAGAATTTGATGGATTTAAATCCAACAAGCAACTATGGCTTGCCAGGTCTTTCCATGTCTGGGTTTTCTGATGATCTTTGAACATTAAAAGTTCACACCAAGTTTCCTCACGGCGTTCTTGAACGAGCTCTTGCAAAACGCATTCGTCATTATCGCAAGGCTGTGCATACTCTTGAGGAGTACTGGCCTTTTATAAACACTATAAGGTTCAATGGGGTCACAATCGTCTACAAGTCATACGGTTCACTACCAACAGCACTAGACAATTGTTACGAACTGCTTTTCTTCTCGGTGGCCGCGCCGGATGGCTCATCGGTTCTCAGGTAGAGTCCCATCCCTGGCCCGCAGTCGAACAATGATTACACCATCGATACACAAACAGTTGTGGCGAACGGAACTACACAACACAATAAATATAATATATTTATTTAAACGTAAGTGTTACGATGGAATGTAAATGTGATGAT